>NC_137465.1:119441909-119750329 GCF_964235325.1 Thermobia domestica
CACTAAATTTTGAAAGTTGAACTCGAAAGGTAAACAGAAGTGAATCGAAAAAAAAATGAAATGAAGTTTTACGTCCCACGGTTATGCCGGTTAGGCTAAAGGAGACGGTGATGATGAGTAATGAATGAAATGGTGGAATGAAGAAAGTGGGAGGAAACGGGAGAACCCCGAGAAAACCCACGCACACGGTGTTTGTCCACCACAAAGTTCACTTGGCGGGGGCTGGGATCGAACCCGGGACCCCAAGCAACAGAGGTGAACGCTCTACCACTGAGCCACCGCGGCCCCAAGAAGTGAATCGAAGTGAGTGCAAATGTGAACATATATTTTAGACATAAAATAAGGATACGGGTTTCATATTTTCCTGGAGAAAATAGTCGTGTGGGGCACGGACCCCTCCAAACCTTTGATCACAAAAAATTAAAATGCTAATAACAGTATGTAGAAAGTGTATAAGGGACATGAAGAATTGCAATGAAACTTTTTGTATGGATAATACGCCAGAAATAAAGCAATACGGGTTCTTTTATGTTCTGTTGAAAAATGGTATTAGGGGGCAAAAGCTCCCACACAAAATTTTGAAAATTGACGCCCGAAAGGCAAAAAGAAGTGAACCGAAGTGAATGAATTTCTACACAGATATTGTAGACGTAAAATGAGGGAATACGGTTTTCTATTTTCCTGGAAAACAGGGTTGGGTGCTGCATGGACCCCTCCAAACCTGTGATCACGAAATATTAAAAGTGCTACCAACAGTATGTCAGATGTGTGCAAACAATTTGAAGAATTCCAACATAACTTTGTGTATTAACAATAAGCAGAAAAATGAATACTTTTTTTTTGTTCTGCGGAAAAACGGTTTCAGGGGCAAAAGCCACCACCCGAAATTTTGAAAGTTGACGTCCGAAAGGCAAGAAGAAGTGAGCCGAAGTGAATGAAATTGTGCACAGATATTGCAGACGTGTAATGAGGGTACGAGTTTCGTACTTTCCTGGGAAAAACAGTAGGGTGGTGCACAGACCACTCCAAACCTTTGATCCCGAAAAATCAAAAGTAAAAATAAAAGTATGTCAGATGTGTGTAAAGGAAATAAAGAATTGCAACATAACTTTGTGTATGGACAATACGCAGAAAGTAAATGAATACGGGTTTTGTTATGTTCTGCGGGAAAACGGTTTTTGGGGGGCAAAACCTCCCAAACAAAATTTTGAATGTTGACTCCCGAAAGGCAAAAAGAAGTGAACCGAAGGGAGTGAATTTGTGCACAGATATTGTAGACATAAAATGAGTGAATACGGGTTTCGTATTTTCCTTTAGAAATCGGTTGGGTGGGGCACCGACCCCTCCAAAGCTTTGATCACAAAAAATGAAAAATGCTAGTAACAATATGTTAGATGTGTGTAAAAGACATGAAGAATTGCAACAAAACTTTCTGTGTGGACAAAAAATAAAGAATATGTTTTTCTTTTTGCGGAAAGACGGTTTTAGGGGCAAAAGAACCCAAAACCAAAATTTTGAAAGTTGACGCGCGAAAGGTAAAAAGAAGTGAACTGAAGTGAATGAAATTTGGACAGATATTGTAGACACAAAATTAGGGAATAAGTTTCCTTATTTTCCTGGAAAAAACGGCCAGGTGGAGCATGGATCCCTCCAAACCCTTTATCACGAAATATCAAAATATCTAGTAACAGTATATCAGATGCGTGTAACGGACATGAAGAATTGCATCAAACTGCGTGTATGGGTTGAGTTGAGTTGATTTTAGTTTAGCGTCCCTTTCAGCAGCGAGGCTATATGAGACGTGGACCTACTGATTAACGTGGAATCCGAACCACATGAGCTCCCGCCGGGGATCGAACCCGGGTCTCCCACGCCAAAGGCGCGTACGCTAACCGCTTAGCTACGGAGGAGCTCTGCGAGTATGGGCAATACGCAAAAAATAAACGAATACATTTTTTAATTTTGGTTAAAAACGGTTTTGGTTGGCAAAAGCCCCCGTCTATAATTTTGGAATTTGACCCCGAAAGACAAGAAGAAGTGGACCGAAGTGAATGAAATGTCCACTAATATTGTAGAGGCGTTTCGTATTTTCCTGAAAGAAAAAAAATTGAACCGAGGCGTTGAGTCGCGGGAGAAGTGGACTGAAGCGAAAGCAATTGTATGTAGATATTGGATATGTAAAATATGGCCTCTCGTGTTTCACAAGTGTCGTGTCTCCATCCGATTTCTTCAAATTTGGCAGATCAAGTAACAGCAAACACAAACAGTATAGCTCATTTTATAGTATTTCAGAAGGCACCTTTAACCCTTGCAATGTTTTTTCAGCATAAAGAATAACACGTGTCGATTTATTTCCAGTTTGCTATTGGTATGCCAAATTTGGAGCAAAACGGATAGGAACACTTGAGAAACACCAGAGCCCTTATTTTTTATATAATGTCTACACACAATTTGATTTGCTTGGGTCCACTCCTTTCTGAGCTATTACGGTAATATTTCCTTTTTTTGGGGATGGGACCTAGGCCCAACACTGTTTTTCCGCAAAAATTAAAACACGTTTCATATACTGTTTTGCAAATAGTCCCTTTACGAAGTTTCGTTCCAATTCTCCATATTCTTTAGGAACTTTTGCGTATGCTTATTTGCACTTTTGATATTCCGTAATCAACGGTTTAGAAGGTCCGTGCCTCACTCAACCGCTTTTCCCAGGAAAATACGAAACCCAATTATCTCGTTTTTCGTCTACAATATCTGCGCACAATTTCATTTAATTCGGTGCACTTCTTCTTGCATTTTGGGCCTCAAATTTCAAAATTTGGGATGGGGACTTTTGCCCCCTAAAACCGTTTTTCCGCAGACAATAAAAGAAAAACCGTATTCGTTTATTTTTTGCGTATTGTCCCTACACAATGTGTCGTTCCAATTCGTCATGTCCTTCAAACACTTCTGTTATTAGCAGTTTTGATATTTCATGATCAAAGTTCTGGAGGTGTGTGTGTCCCACCTAAACGGTTTTCTTTTTTTTTTCTCAGGAAAATGAGAAAAACGTATTCCCTCATTTTATGTCGACAATATCTGTGCACAATTTCATTCATTTCGGTTCACTTCCTCTGGCCTTCCGGGCCTTAACTTTCAAAATTTTGGGTGATAGCTTTTGCCCCCTGAAATCGTTTCTCAGCACAAAATAAAAAAAAAACGTGTGCCTTTATTTTTTGGTATGTTGTTCATACACAAAGTTTCGTTGCAATTCTTTGTGTCCTTTACACACATTTGTCATATTGCTATTATCACTTTCGATATTTCGTGATGAAAGTTTTGGAGGAATCCGGTCCCCACCTAACCGTTTTTTCCAGGAAAATACGAAACACGTGTTCCCTCATTTTATATCTGCAATATGTGTGTAAAATTTCGTTTACTTCGGTTTCCTTGGTTTTTGCCTTTGGGGCGTCAACTTTCAAAATTGTGGGTGGGGTCTCTTGCCCCTTAAAACCCTTTTCTCCGCAGAAAATAAGAAACACGTATTCGTTTATTTCATGTATAGTATCTACCTTCCAAATTTTATGAAGATCGGAGTGTTACACTTCAGAAGTGTTGCTTGTTAATAATAATATTGCTCTAAAATTTTATGAACAAATAGAGGGAATTAAAGCGAAAAATTGGGAACAATTGGAACTTCGGCTCCTACCAACATTGAAAGAAATGACGGCACAAGTATTTAGATGCAAGCTAGACATAAAATTTAGAACTGAGATTTAACTATATTTCTGTCATGATTTTAATGCAGACTTCGAAGTTCTTAAATGCTAATTAAGTCAGAATTTCACATCCAAATTAAGTTGCAACATAATAATTCTTGTTAGAAAACCCGAATCGGCAATGCGAATTTAAGATTAGCCGATACTTTAGATAGCATGGGAAAAAGGTGAAGAGTGTAACCTAAGTGTGCTGCCAAGTGAGTTGCGAGGCGGTTTAATAAATTGGATGTCTTCTACTCGGCAGAGTCCACTTCAACCGTTTAATTTTGTTTTAAAACAAAACATTTTTGTCATGAGTTACATTTAGGGATGCGCATGAGACGAATCAAAACAGGATTTTCCTGACAAAATTCGAGTCGAGACATGGCACTTCCAATAGAGAAATATACATTTTTCGAGTCGAGACATCACTTTTACAGCACATTTTCGAGACGAGACAGCCACAAATCTTGTCTCGTGCGCATCCCTAGTTATATTAGCACACACTACATGAGTGACAATTTATATTATGATGGAATATACTATGAGCTTTAATAGAAAAAGTGTAGACACTTGATAATTATTTTATGTAGTAAGATTTCAATAGATTCAGTGCTTGATCGTGCCGTGTATGAAGTTATGAAATATGAATTGGTTTCAACAGGCGCGGATCCAAGAGGAATTTTATAAGGGATAGGGATACAGCCCCCCTCCCCTCCCCCATGACGCTCAGGTGTACACTGGATAGAGTGGGTTTCAATCCTACTTTATTTACACTGGGTAAAGTTGGAAACTATGGTTTAGTCCAGCGTTTCCCAACCTTTTTCAACTTGCGGCACACCAGGGTAACTTGAATTCTCGCGGCACACATATTATTATTATTATTATTATTATTATTATTATTATTATTATTATTATTATTATTATTATTTGAAAATATAAAATACTGTAGTATTTTTTTCTGATTACTGACATCCTTCTCACAGAGAAGAAAGCTAGACCACTGTTTTTTCCCCGTGGTAAATCATTATGCTTATTTTTCATTTTAATTTAAAAATAGAAAACAATTACAATCAGATATAGGGCTCAAGTTGTTAAAAATACATTTTTTTTTTCGAAAACTGTATCCAACCTTTCATTAAGAAGGAGGATCACTAAATAACGAACGAACAAACGAACCTCTTTTACTTTTAAAACACAAATATAGGTAATTCGTATGCATGTTTACTTTGCCGGAAGGATTGAATAATATTTTAAAATTTCAAGTTACGAAATAGTCTGCAACAATAAAGAAGCAATAATGGTCATAACAATGATAACACTTTTTTTTTCAAAATTAGAAATGTACAGAAAAATGTTCTACAGAAAAGTAACACAGTATGAAACTTTAAATTTTAGATTCATAGTAGGCCTAGTAATTTGAAATACAAATATACCTTTTTCTGTATGTCTTGCAATTTGATTGCTATTGAATTAATAATTTTGTTCCGTTTTCCTCGCGGCACACCAGCGACCCATTCGCGACACACCACTGTGCCGCGGCACACCGGTTGGGAAACGCTGGTTTAGTCCAACCCTTGATCATATTCTGGTTCTGCGGTGTTAATATCTGGTCAGAACTTGCTGTTCTAGAAGCCTTAAGTTCATACGCGATAAAATAGGATTTCCGCATTATGCACCTTTTTAAACTATTTTCAATATTTGTATGTATCTTCAGATAAACCCTCCGTGAAAAGTTTTATTTATTGGATACTGTATTTCTGACGATGCTTCCATTATCAAATAGTGTATCTAGTTTTATTTAACATAGAATTGCATACGACAAAACAGTAGAAAACATTCTCATTGTTTTAACTTTTCTTGAGTTGATTTTGAACTTAACGTCCCTTTCAGCAGCGAAGCTATATAAAACGTGGACCTACTAATTAACGTCGAATCCGAATCACATGAACTCCCACCGGGAATCGAGCCTGGGTCTTCCATGCGTTAACTTTACTTGAATTTGGACTCGAACGCTCTGCAGCAGATTTAAAACGGTGGACTTGCCACCCCTGAGTTTTTCAATGAATGTATTTCTTAGTAATTATTTTAATTTTACTTTTGAAAAGGTGTAAGCATTTTGCTTTAAAAAAAATCCTTGAATTATACGTAGTCAGTGTTGAATACAGGTTTCATTTTTGTACGTGGCAATAGTCCATGGTCCCCTCTCTTCTACCTCTAGACACAGAAATTTTGTTTTTAATAACGCCAAATTACGATTTTTATCAATAAAGAGTGGCTGTCCTACTAACTCTTGTATCGATTTCCTGCTAAGCAAAGATAAAGTGAATCTGAAAAGATAGGGGAACGGTAGGTAGCGGCATGACATCACGCCGTCCCCCATGCCTATCTTTGCCCATTGTAATTTCTTAGGAACTGGGGGGACGCCGTACACATTTTTTGGAGGTGGGGGACGGCGTCCCCTGCATTCCCAAGCACTTTTACCTCTGCTGCTAAGTATTAATTGCTGTAAGGACTAACGAAAAATATTATGTGGTAATTCTACTACTACTACTACTACTACTACTACTACTACTACTACTACTACTACTACTACTACTACTACTAATAATAATAATAATAATAATAATAATAATAATAATAATAAATGATCTGAATGATAAAGATATTTTTTTAACTTTCTAATACAATCTCTGTGGGCTTTCGCGAATCTGGATATATTGTTCTTATGAGGAATAAAGATGCTTCAAACAACGAAGATTTGTATAAAAGTCTTATCAGGTGTCTGACAGCTGACCTTGTGTTTGTTTTTTTTAACACAATGTTACAAGGCACAGAAGCGTGCGGGCATTTTGCTTTTTTTTTTTTTTTTTTTTGCCTGAGTGTAGTTTGAGTACTAAACTCAAGACTCGTTCTGTCGTTGGCACGTGTCGAAGCAGCTTGTTTGCTGTGCGATGTTTTGCCTTCAGGCGATCGACTAGATCGAAGAGTCAAGAAAGAAAGAAATAAACAAAACGATATGCTTGTTTCATGGAGATATGCTTGCTTCTTGGCATTAGTGTTTGAAAACCAAAACTGTTCTGAGTATCCATTTTGTTATGTCCATAATAAGTATAAAGGGAAATGTTAATTCTCATATATAGTAAGGGTAAAACTGAGGGGGAACGCGAGGGTAACGTTATATATATTAGGGATGGCCGGATCCGGATCTGGTCGGATTCGAAATTCGGATCTGGGTTCGAAATTCGGATCTCAGATCTTGATTCTTATCCAAACCCACATCCCACCCAAATTGTGATAAACTTGAATATCAAAAATTCGCCGAAAGAAATTTCACGAAGTCCTGACAGTGAAGAAGAAAACAGAAAATTAAGAAGAATACTGGCAAGTCTATTTGTCTCCTTCAATCTACACTAACGATTAAATGCTTGCCTAACTAAAAAATAATCTGATTTGATCCGGATGAGAGTTCGAATGTCGAATCTAAGTCCACCTGGTTGCAGGACCGAGATGAAATACGTACATATTTATATTTGAAACCGGAATACAAAACACGCATATTTAAAATTCCTCAATACACCTATTTCATTGACAGTTAAGAAAACATAAACAGTTAAGATAAGTTTTTACGACTAGTTTTTACGTATATTTATCTTGCTCAGTCTGCTCAAAATATCAAATGTATAACTTACAATTAGATTTAATAATTATTTAATAAATCACAATATGAGCACCGAGAATAAACTATGAATTTTGGTGCCCCTTATCTAGATTTGAAATTTCGGATTCATACATAGAATCAGGCTGAAAGATAAATATTTGAGATCTGGAAACCGAAACAAGTGCTAGTACCATGATCGTAGCCGTTTGTACCTAGGTAGTGCGAGCGGAAGGCACTTGCACTAAGTCCGGGTGTACTTTGGGGAACACGAGAAACTAAAAACAGATATATATATTCTTTTTCAGGGGCAAGTCGCGCTTTAACATGACTTTTCATGAGTGTTGTGTTTAAATACGAAAACTGTAATGGCGACTTGTTTGAAATAAATGCCATTTTTTTAGCAATAAAGTTAGGTACTTTCACATTGAATAAAAATTACCAAAGCACATTTCACTGATGAGAGTGCTGGTTCTTATGGAAGCTTTCACACTGAACCGAAGATTTCCTCATGTGGGTATCGGATTGCCACAATTCACCTTTCTGAAAGACGTGGTTTATCAGGAGGTCGGCCAAGATTCTTTTGGACTTAGCGTGTAGACTGCTTCTGGTCTCAATTATTCAAATATAGTAAGACTAACCGTATATAAAGTTGGTTCGAAATGATTTAAAATGAAGGGTGCGGTGGCTCCGTGGTAGAGCGTTCACCTCCGGTGATTGGGGTTCCTGGTTCGATCACAGCACGCGCCGTGTGGACTTTGTGGTGGACAAACATCGTGCTCGTGGGTATTCTCGGGGTTCTCCCGTTTCCTCCCACTTCCTTCATTCCACCATTTCACTCATTTCTCATTATCACCGTCTCCTTTAGCCTAACCGGCATAACCGCGGGACGTTAAACTTAAAGATTTCATTTCATTTCATGATTTAAAATATCACTAATTGACCTTAAGGGTATAATTGCGATTTAAATATTCGTAAATTAGAAGAGATGTAAAAATTAAGCGTTAAAATAAATCCGATAATTCCTAATGCAACCTAATAATAGCAATAAAACTCCTTATGTAACATTTTCAAAGCTAAGATTAACAGTTATGTTCTTGAAGAGGGTTTATGGCAACATAGATTATAAATCCAATTATCATAAGTAGTATCTCTGACAGCCCCGCATTTCACATCACCATCGCCCTTCATCCTGACAATTCCGGACATCCGGGCAATTCACTTACCCACAATGACTTTTCAGGCGTTCCAGTGACATCAATATCTCAGTTTGGGTTTGGGTTCATGCTTCGGTGAACCTTGACTATCACCATCAGCAGCTATTAGAGAATCAGAACTTATTTCTGTATTAGATAATGTGTGTAACTATAGCTTTTCGTCTATAGAAGACTGAAAGCCTGCCTTCGGTGCCCGTGGTCATGGGTTCAATTTCCGGAGAGGCACTCAACAATTTCGATGTTGACCCAGCATCGTGGGGGAGTTATCTTAAGTAAGAGGTATCGGACTCCAGTCTAGAAAGCCGGCATAAGGACTTCGGGTGTCGATGCGTTGACTACACATCCCCACTTTGAACGTAAGGCCGCTGGTAGGAACCAAAGGACTGTCGTGACAAGAATTTAGTTTGTTTTAATTATCATAAATGCCTTCTTTATTATTAAATTTTATCCAATATTTTCTTTTCAACTAGTTTGCGAAACTCGGAGCTAGCTACTTGTTTTCTTTTTAATTCATGTTCATAGTTAGAAGAACTAATCACTAAGGAAAAACAATCTTTTCAATAAAATTCGTCTCGCGTCTTTCGTAACTCTAAGTTTAGTTATTTTTAGTTTGTTTTTTTTTTAAGTTGAAGGGCGGTTTATCATTTCTCCTCGCTTTCCCTATTTTTTTTTCTAGTTTTACCTATATTTCTTTGCACGGACATTGCACCTATACCCACGTGCTTAGTGTGTTCGTTTACAAAAGCGGGCCATTTTCCTGCCACTATAGAAAGTAAGAGTGCACTGTATCAGAGAAATATTAATTGACGTATGTAAGTGAATATATCTGTGATGAAGTCATAATTACTCAGTTTTTGCATCGTACATAGTTTCCTCATCCTCATTAATCTCTTTATCCCCGCTTCCTGAATTCCAGTTCTAGTATTCTTTCTTGATAGCGGACTGATGTCTCATGTAGACGTATTAACTATAACATCAGCAATAAATGAAGTACGGTTTAATTTGCACTAATTTTAAAACATTACATTAATTAAATAATAATAATAATAATACGGAGCGAGCTCAGGCTACTTGTTATGATTCTTGCTTCGCAATTGGATAATACCAGATTCGAATTCGGAGACCAGCCATCCTGACTGAGGATTTTCCAGGGTTGTTTCTCAGTTATACTGGGCAAATGCTAGGTTAGTACCTTGATCTAAGGCTCTGGAGACCTTCCTTCCATTCCTTTTCCAATGTTTTCATCTGTTGATTACTACAGTGTAAAGTAGCCTCTGAGGATGTATCTGATAGCTTATAGTGAAAAAACAATAACGATGTTATATATCTTCACGAAACGTGTGGGTTAATTTAACTACAGCCTTAGAGTCCCAATATATAGCTAAAGTTTTAATATCAATTTCCTGACTTTTAAATACTATTTTCATATTGTTTCAGCTTTCAATTTTCTCATGTATGTTCCCACCGAGAATTGAACCTGAGATCACATGAACAAATGCGAATATGTTAAATATTTTTGAACACTTTAATATACAAAACACAAAACGCTTCAATGATACGACGCATGGATATGTTTTGGTTACCTCCTGCAATGTATGTTTAAAGAAACATGGAGGGTGAAGAAAAAATAATAGAAATCTCTTTTATATTTACTCCTTCAACAAACGACCGACCTCAGAAGGGCAAGCCATAAGTTAGGTAATAAAGTCATACAACGAACACAACCATATCGCTCTCCTGAAATTCTCACGCCAACCAGTCTATATTTTTTGTTGTATATACCTTCGAAGTGAAAGATATTCATTATTACATTTGTTGATGGTTGGACTCTAGTGAGTCAGAAACTACTATTAATAAAGAGTTTGTTTTGTCTAGTATTCCTGCGATTAAAAGGGCCTTATCTAAAAGATATTTCATTTGTATCTGAGAAAAGGAGAAAGTTTATTTTCTAAGAATAAAATAAATCTATATATATAAAAGAGAACGTACAAAATCCTTTGTCCGCTCATCACGCTAATACGGCTGAACCAATTTCTTTCATTTTTGGGGGGTTATTAGGATTTGGACCCTAGATGGTTTTTATCATATCACTTTAATTTTTAATTACCAGTGTCTTGAGATATAGTTGAAACATTAATTGAGCAAAACTTCGAAGAACAGGAAATAGAACAAGCCAAGCAAGATATAAAACCAAGATTTAGAACCGGCCCGAAGAATAAAGACAAATGCCATCTAGTAATTGAGACATCGGCCACAATAAGAAGGAAACTAATATCTGAAGGTAGAGTGTACCTTATGTATGAAGTTCATGGAGTTAAGGACTTCATCACAATACCAAAATGTACTTTATGCCTAGATTATTCACACGTAAGCAAACACTGCAAGGAAAAAGAAAAGATATGCTCTCATTGCGGGAATAAAGGCCACGAACGTGCTACCTGTGAAGATAAAAATAAGAGCAAGGTATGCATACCATGTAGCAGAAGGAAAAAGAAGTGTGATGCAAAAAATGAGAAGGACTGCGCTACATATAAAATGTTTTACGAGCGGACCATTTCTAGGATAGAATTTTAATGGATAAGTGTCAAGAAAGATTTTTCAATAATCAACAGGAAAAGAATATGGAAAAAGAAACAAAGAAGAAAAAGAAAAGCCAGTCGAATAAACTAAGGGATAAAGAAAGATCTGAAGCTAGAAGAAATCTGATCTCCAAACCAAAATTCGAAATTTGGTTGGAAGAATCAACACCAATAAGTAGCATAGAAAAGGTTTTAACAATAGAGGAAGGTTTCATTGATTTAGAAGATAGAAATACATGCATAGTGCACCTTATAAACCCAGAGAAAGTGTATAGGGAATTTGCCAAACTGTATGGACGTATTGTATTTGACCACAGAGCGGAGTGGCCACACACCCACGTTAAAATATATAACCCCTGACCACAAGCATGGATGAACCGAGGAAGGATGAAAGAATAAAAATTATGCAGATAAACGCAGGTGGGTCAATTACAGTAATGGACGAGATAAAAGAACTCGCTGAGAAGGAAGATATAGACATAATTTTAATACAAGAACCCTATACTAAAAACAAAAAACTAACGGTAATGGGAAAAACAGAAATAGTGTACGCAGGAGAGAAACCTATAAACAACACAGGTGAAAAACAAAACACACGAGGAGGGAAGCCAAACTCAAACCACATTGGAGAGAAACCTATGGCAGTGATAGTAAACAGAAACAAAAACTACAAAATTCTAAATTTAACCCAGTTTAGTGACCCATGGACAAATTGTATAGAACTTAAATCACAAAATGGAGATATTATGATATTAAACTGTTACTGTCAGTATTGTCTAGATATAGAACCTTTTTTAAATACCATGACAAAATTCTGTGACACTTACAAACACAAAGACATACTTATATGCGCCGACGCGAATGCTAAATCTCCAATTTGGCAGAGTAGATATACAGACGAAAGAGGACAGAAAGTAGAAGAAATGATAGCAGAAAATGATCTGGTAGTAATAAATGAGGAAGGTCATCCGCCCACGTACAGGAGTAGACAAGGGGGTGAATCAAACATAGACATAACACTAACAACATTGCAACTCAGCGACAGAATAACAAATTGGAGGGTACTAGACGCGGCTACCCTAAGTGATCATAACGCAATACTATTCGAGATAAGCAGCAAAACAAATTCTAACAATCTAAATGAAAACGATAAAACTGTAATATATAACACAAAACGAATAAATTGGACTAAATTTTGGGAGACAATTAAATTGCCACAAATTGAAGACGATAGCGATGTTGATGAAATAGCTGAAACATTGGAAACTGAAATAATTAAAGCAATTAAAAGTTCAACTAAAATACGAACATTAAACGGAAAATCAAATAAAAACAACTCCTTTTGGAATAATGAACTAAAAGACTTAAAACTAAAAACGAGAAGAGCTAGGAAATTATACCAAGAGACGTGGGAAATAGAATTGAAACAAATACGACTAAGAAAATACAGGGAACAAAAAGAAATATATGAAAACAAAATAAAAGAAATGAAAGTAAATAGTTGGAAAAATTATCTTAAAGAAAATACTAACCTAGACATTTGGGGTGAACCATATAAAATAATTAGTCAGAAAATAAAGAAGCCAACAACTCTCTCAACCTTAAGAAAAGATGACGGAAGTTTTACTGAAGGATGGGAAAGCACCATAAAATTTTTAATGGAAAAACTTTTACCCAAGGACGAAAAAGAAGACGATGACGAGGTGCACAAACAAATGAGGGAAGAAATGAAAATTTTACCAATAAACGACGAAATTATGGAAGAAACAACCAATCAAGAAATAAGTAATTACATAAAAATGTTAAAAAAGAAGAAAGCAGCAGGTCCAGACATGATAAAATCAGAAATTTTCCTGGAAAATGCAGATACATGGTCACCATATCTATCAAGACTCTACAATTTATGCCTCAAGACGAAAAGAATTCCTAAAATATGGAAACACTCAAACTTAGTAATAATAAAAAAGAGCGAAGATAAAAGAAATGATGATCCTAAGGCGTATAGACCGATCTGTCTCTTAAATATAATAGGAAAAATATTCGAAAGAGTAATCACTAACAGACTTAGCAAATATCGAAACATAGAGAAAGATAAGCTACAGCATGGCTTTAGGAAGAAGAAAAGTACGGAGACAGCTATAAGGAGGCTTTTAGAATTAATAGAAAATGGAAAAATAGACAAGTACCAGGTAGTAATCTATGTTGATATCAGTGGAGCTTTTGACAATTTGTGGTGGCCATCACTTTTCAAACAATTTAAAAAAATGAAAGTACCTAAATCACTATACCAACTAATGTTAGAATACTGCAACGAAAGACAGGTCACTTATAAGGCACCAAATAATAACATTACCACATATACAACAAAGGGATGTCCACAGGGATCCATATGCGGTCCAACGATGTGGGACATCGTTATCGAACCATGCCTAAAAACACTGGAAATTACGGAAGACACGGAAGGAGTAGTCGGCTATGCAGACGATATTGCAATAGTCGTATCAGCACGATCAAGAGACGAAATTGAGAGGAAAGGGAACCAAGTCTTACACACGCTTCAAAAATGGTGCGAAATAAATAAACTGAAACTATCAGGAAATAAAACTAAATATACGATATTCGGGCAATCTATACAAAGAGATCCAATATTAAAGATTAACAACCAAAAAATTGAACGAGTGAAAGAATTCAAGTATTTGGGAGTATGGATTGACGATAAACTGAACTATGCTAAACATGTCGAAAACGTAACTGACAAAGGAAAGAAAGTTGCACATAAAATACTCACAATTGCAAGAAAAGACTATAAGATACCCAAAAAGACCCTACAAACGTACAACAATGCTGTAATAATGCCAACAGTAAAATACTGTGCCAGCATCTGGGCTCACAGAATATTTGCAAATAAAAAATTAAGGGAACAAATAAACAGAGTTCAGAGAGGAGTTTTAATTAGAACAATAGGAATAATCAAAACACTACCGATAGAATCTTTACAGGTGCTTGCACTAGAAGAACCAATCCACTACCAAATACTAAGAGAAGCTGTAAAACGATGGAAGACAAATAATGAAACTATAAAAATAATAGAGATTCTAGGTACAAATCCGAACAACGAAGATGAACTAAATATGTTGATAGAAAGAAAATGGCAGGAGGAATGGTACACAACAACAAAAGGAGAAAAGCTCAAAGAATACATACCAACTATCAAAGTAAGGAAAGAAATTGGTGAAATAAAGAAGGAAACTATGGAAGCGCTGTCGGGACATGGACCCTTCAAAACACATTTGAAAAGATTAAATATTGAAAATGACGAAATGTGTACATGTGGAGAAATCCAAACACCTGAACACGTAATATGGAATTGTGAAAATTACGTAACTAGTGAAGAAATAAGGAATCTCAGAGATGAACTTAGTGATGAAGATTGGACTAGCTTACGGCAGGATAAAACAAAATTCGATAACTTTCAAAAAATAACAGAGCATATAGTGAGAAACCCATGGAATGAACGAACCCAACGAAGAAGGTAATTGAACAAATAGCACTTTGAAAAGATACAATTAAATAAAAAACAAATCAAATTCTAATAGAAACAATCTTAAAGTTCTGGCAAACATCCAGAACTATAGTACAAACTTACGTTTCTTTTTATTTATTTATTTATTTATGTCGTTTTTATTTCTATAACCCCTAATAACATTGTGTGTGTGTCAGTGTTGTGCGTGTTAGTGTAATAAACACATATGAGAAACAGTGTGATAAAAGCTTAGAGAATCATAGAAGAAAGAAGAAACTACAAGACAGTTAACACCAAATGAGAAGATGTTTTTTACACTGTGTTTTGTTTATCTTTTTCTTTTTAAATTTTTACTTTTCAGGGTGGTTAATGCGCTGCTTCCCAATCATTTATATTATGTATTAATCAATTATTTTCTTTCTTCTTTCAGGTTATTTTCTGCATGTAAAAGGTTAAATAAAGCAAAATAAAATAAACAAACAAAAAAAGAGAGAGAATATAAGGGCATGGTTTTTAAATATTAGGTGCCATGCTGAAAAGAAGTGTGCCTCACCTCAATCTGCTGAGGTTTGACAGCCGAAAAGACAGGGAGATAATAAAGAAACATCAAGTATAAGAGAGAGAATAAAGGCAAGAGGCAGTTGCGTCTGCCATAAATAAGTCCGAAAGTAATCGGCCAAGGCAGGGGGAAGTGGAGGCATAAAAAAAAAAAAAAAAAAAGTGTCTTGAGATAATTGACCATTCAAGTGTGCATAACGTACAAATCCTTTGTTATTAGTTCATCATAGGTAAAAATAAACGTATTTATATGCAACCCGCATGACCGTGTCACTCGGCGGGTTAACATAAATGACAGGCGATATACAGCGGAAAATAGCTTGAATCTTCTGTTTAAAATTTTTTAATTGATTTGCTTATTTTTACAGACACTTTTACAATATGCCAGCACCGGGATGACCGCAGCGAAGCGGGGCGGGTTAACATAAATGACAGGCGATATAATGTTAAGATTTACTGCAATCTTCTATGGTTTTTATCATATCACTTGAAAGCGAAAAAGTAAAAATTATCTAAGTAACAAAGTTTATTGCGTTCCGGGGTGACCGCAGCGAAGCGGGGTGAACGCTGCTAGTATTATCAATGTGAAGCTAACATTAAGTTTCGAAGAGGAGCTAAACAGAAGAATTTGTTACCATTTACATCAGTTTTCAGACAGTTCACTATACTCTGAAATGGGAAGAAATCAAACTTAAAAACATTTTACTAAAGAGACTTCGACAGAAAGTGCAACATGTAAATATTGCAAGGTTAAAATAAAATAAAGAACAAAGGTAGCACAAACGTGTTACGGAAACATTTAAAAGGACAGCAACCTACTATATCAGTGAATCCGAAAAAAGTTTTAACGAATTTTAGATATTCAATTTTATAAGATCACAATTTCAGATGTAGGTTTGGATACGAATCAAGATCTGAGATTCGAATTTCGGATCCAGATCCGAGATCCGGACCCAGTTCCGAGATCCGGATCTAGGTCCGGATCCGGTAAGATCCGGATCCGGATCTCACTGGATCCGGGATATCCGGATCCGAAAATTTTTGGCCATCCCTAATATATATAATAACATAGCATATTTATTTCCAAAATTTTATAAAAACTATTTATTTTATAGAGTTCAAAATTCGGCCAAATGTTTATTAGTATTAATATTGCATGTTCACTTTTACTTTTTCTTGCTAAGGTAATATTATAGCGCGCTAATGAAAAATTAATTTTCTTCCATTTAAAAGCTGTTTAAGATATTGGCTGCATTTTGCAACAGTGCAGAACAGCAGATAGGAATCTAACCAGGTAGATTTCTTTCTCTCTCTTCCCTCGCTAGGTCACGTGCGTGAACTTAGGATTGTCCGCGGAGAAAAAGAAACCGATGGAATGCAGATTGACAGCAAATAAGAACAAAGTCTGTTTTCTTTCTCTTCATAGATCGTAAAGATTTCCTTGATTCTATGTAAACATCTCCGCGAATAATTACCTGTACAGGAATATTGCAGCTAACAACGTACGAAAGTTTCAGAAAATCTGTCTATGTTGTTTTCAAGTGTGGGGAGTCTGTTCATCTTATAAAATCAGTTTCGAAATGTAGAGCGTAGAACAAACACACTTATTTTTTGCATCAACTGACAAAAGTTTACATACAGATCAAAGAGAAGTCTTACTGCGTTTGCACACGGCAACGATAATATCGGTGGAAGCATCGATAATGTCGGCGGTGAAATCGACTTCAATGTACTCAAATCGTAGCTTACACACGCCACCGATATTATCGGCCGATCCTCCGACACGCAGATGCTGTCGGCCAAGCCCCAGATAATGTCGGCGGTATCGCCGACACCGATTTTGTCGGTGGCAATGTTTTCTTATCATTGGATGCACATGTGGCCGATAATGCCGGCCGGCCAGTGGGTTAGATGAAGAGAGTGAGTGACAAGGCGCTGTATATTTTTGTTTCGTTTCTTGTCTTTGGAATTTTGTTGTTTCCATTTTTTTCTATTATAATTGTATAATAATATTATTATTATCTTGTCCTATAAACAACTTCGGAACAGCTTATTATTTCTTTACAGTCTCTGTTTTGGAGTAGCTAATTCCCTTTATTAAATAAGTATAAAATGTGGGAAGTTTGAAGAGTACTGGTTTCCCTCTAAATAGCTATTACCAAATAGAATATAGAAAATTTAGATAACCAAGTTCTTGATTATTTTCCACTAATTTTTAATTTTTGTTCTTTCTCTCTCTGTCTCTCTCTCTCTCTCTCACACACACACTCTTTGATGGTATATTTTTTAATCTATTAATGCATTTAAATTTCAATACATTCTGGAAATTAATTTAAGCGTAATTTTCAAATTTTGATACACTGTGAACATAAGCATATGAAAAAAATCCTGATTATTATTACTTCCTTTTATTTTCATTAGAATTGTGTGCAGATTACTTTTCCCGGTTCCACTCAATAAGCAGTGATTGAATACAACATTTTTTGACAAGTCAAAGTAGAATTATTATTTTGAAACGAAACCAACACAATCAAACACTCTTTCCCAAGCTCCAAGGACAAGTTACTCACTTGGCATTTTCTTGATTGTGATCTCAACAATAGGGATGTGACTTCATGCTTCACTTGTTACAGATTTTTTCTCTCACTTCCAAAACTATCCCAAATCTCCCATTTTAAAAAATAATGTGTAGAATGGCAATTGAAAACAAAGACCAAAGCTATGTATCCAAGTTTTCCCTCTCCCCTTTGTACCGGGATCGACCCCCTGATAGAGTTCTGCATTTTAGCTAGAGTGACTGGATCAAAAGGTTGTATATTATTGCATTCTTACCTTTCTAGTTTTGCTTAGATTTTTAGAGATGGCAGGAATTTTTCCATTCGATATTTTAACCGTTATTGAACTTGTGGAATGTAGACTTTGCATATGGAATAAGATAACAGACTCTTTCAAGAACAGGATTGAAAAGCAAAAAGCACGGCGAGAAATTTATGCAAGCCTTGTCCAGGATTTTGAGTTCATGGACAAAAAGAAACGAGAAACAACAGGTATGTATGCAACAGCGCAAATCTGTCTTCAACATTAGGGGAGGGGGGGGGACGGGTAAGATCGTTCCCATATTATATATATACATATATAGCGATGTTCAAAATATTTCTGTAGCCGAGAAACAATGCTGTAGAGGATCAGGGGAGCAGAATTGTCTTCAACATTGGGAGGCGGGCAGATTTGAGGCTTATTCTGAGTGGACATTAATTTCATCTCACTTTCCTTTCTAGCGATCGGACACAAATAATCAAATTTCTCTCCCAAAAAACACATTTCAAATCGGATTATTGGGGAGGACAATCTCCCCAGTTCCAAGATTGGAGGGGACATGTCCCCTTCATCCCCCCGGGATTTGCTCCTGTGTATGTATGGAGCAATGTAAAACAGAATTACTAATTCGAATTTTATCATTTAATCTACTATGACATTAATGTTAACTACATGGAAAACAAAATAATATATATACATGTGTTTTCATTGGGAAGGCCGATGGGGGCTGAATTTGAACGTAAACACTATCGGGGTTGTCACTATACATCTGAGCAATCCGGATAAATATGGATTCGACACAAATATTGGTCATTTTCTACTACTTTTACATGTCCCGGTAAACGCCCCCTGAGACCCCCTTGCTTCGAATTGTGAAAAAATCGCCTCTGGCCTCCAGCCGATATCGCGAAAACTATGAATGTGACACTAAAATCTGCCATTTTCTACTACTTTTACATATTTCGATAAAAGCCCCTATGATCCTCTGGTTCCAATTTTGAAAAAAACCATGCCTCTGGCCAGCAGCCGATGGGGGCAGTATTTGGAAGTCAACGCCTGTGTGAGTATCACCATTCATCTCAGCGACAGTGAAAACTATTGATTTGAGACTAATATCGGTTATTTTCCATTATTTTTACATGTCTCGCAATTCTCCAACCCGGTGACTCCCGGCCCACATACAATGGTGGCTGAATTAGAAAATCATCGCTAATGAAAGTATCACCATTTATCTCAGCGACCGCGAAAACTATGAAATCGACACTAATATCGGTCATTTTCTACTACTTTTACATGTCTGGGTTAACGCCCTCCTGAGACCCCCCTGGTTCGAATTTAGTCAAAAACGCTTCACCTTGGTCTGGAACCTGAACCAAGGTATCCGTGTCCAAAATTTGGTAACTCTCTGCCAACTTGTCTGGTTCCCAGGCCGGTCCCGGTTGAAAAAAAAAAAAAAACTCTTCGTCTTGATCTGTGGCCTAGACCAAGCTACCCGCGACCAAATTTTAAAAACTTTCGTCCACTCGTCTCGTCCACGGGCCGCACACAGATAGAGAGACAGACTCTCAAGCAAACTCTATTTTATTTATATTAGAAAGGTCAGATCCACCGTTATTGTAATAGAGCGGTGCTTGAGTGATTGATCGTAGAAATTTAAAATCCAATGAGTGATAACTTCATAGCCTTGTTTTATTACAAGTTTAAACTCTTTAGTCAGTAGAGAAGAGGGCATGATTTCGTGGTTAGAGTTGATGACAATGGGTTTCGGTGGGTCTTGGGTCACAGTGTGTGACAGTGGTTCATGGTGGATGGTGGGACAGAGTGGGTCACGATGGATGGTGGGTCAGTTGGTCGTGGCTAAAGTTTTCATTGGCCCACACTCTCTCTGAACTACAGTGTTGAAAATTAATCAGTGAAAATCAATTGCAATTGATCAATCAATTGAAAGTAATTGCTGTGGAAATCAAAAATTGCAATTGAATTAATTGCTAATTAATTTCAATTGCAATTACTTTCAATCGATTGATTAATTGCAATTGATTCTCCTTTATTAATGGGCAACTGCAATTAACAATTAACCATTACTTACTTCCGTTGTCAATTGCAATTAATAATTAAATTTACAGCTTAATTGTTAATTGTCAATTCAATTGAAATTTGCCCAACACTGCCACTCTTCTCTTCACTGTCCCGATCCGGCCCTTCAAACTTTTTTTCCTTCTATCGAAGCCAGTACTGCCTATTTGGGAAAAGTCTCAACGTAGAGTGGTAGTGGTAAAAACGATGCATATTCGCCGTTCTGTGGGAAGGGGGGCTGGTGGAATGTGCCGTAAAATTTTACGTTGCCCCCATAGGAAAAAATCTAGATTCGACACTACTAATATATATATATATATATATATATATATATATATATATATATATATATATATATATATATATATATATATATATAAAAGAGAACGTACAAAATTTTGTCCGCTCATCACGCTAATACGGCTGAACCAATTTCTTTCATTTTTGGGGGGTTATTAGGATTTGGACCCTAGATGGTTTTTATCATATCACTTTAATTTTTAATTACCAGTGTCTTGAGATAATTGACCATTCAAGTGTGCATAACGTACAAATCCTTTGTTATTAGTTCATCATAGGTAAAAATAAACGTATTTATATGCAACCCGCATGACCGTGTCACTCGGCGGGTTAACATAAATGACAGGCGATATACAGCGGAAAATAGCTTGAATCTTCTGTTTAAAATTTTTTAATTGATTTGCTTATTTTTACAGACACTTTTACAATATGCCAGCACCGGGATGACCGCAGCGAAGCGGGGCGGGTTAACATAAATGACAGGCGATATAATGTTAAGATTTACTGCAATCTTCTATGGTTTTTATCATATCACTTGAAAGCGAAAAAGTAAAAATTATCTAAGTAACAAAGTTTATTGCGTTCCGGGGTGACCGCAGCGAAGCGGGGTGAACGCTGCTAGTATATATATATATATATATATATATATATATATATATAATTGAGAAACACTATGTTTGTGACTATAAATCTCCCGAACCGCCCCACTGATCTTAATCAAATTTGAAGCTATTCACTTTGATGGTACAACTTAGGGGGGGGGTGTAAAAATAAATAAAATTTAATAATTCCTGAGCCACTCGGCCAATCTTGATCAAATTTTCAACATAGATGAGGCTCGGGCCTGGGATCGTGTTATTTAAATTT
Organism: Thermobia domestica; assembly: GCF_964235325.1. Taxonomy (NCBI): domain Eukaryota; kingdom Metazoa; phylum Arthropoda; class Insecta; order Zygentoma; family Lepismatidae; genus Thermobia; species Thermobia domestica. Next base: position 119,463,239 of record NC_137465.1, read on the forward strand.
GACGAAGTAACGTGGGGGCGGAGAAGAAGGAGAGATATATATAAAAATCAATTTATATAAGACTGAAAGCCACTATTTTTGTAACTTAATAACTCTTGAACTATATCTTTAATATCCGACCGATCGCAATCAAATTTTCAAGATGTATGAGGTTTGGATCTGGAAACATTTTTGTAATTTTATTTTAACGGTACATCCTAGGGGGGAGGGGGGAACGTATAAATAGAAACTAATAAAACCTAATAACTTTTGAACCACCCAACCAATCTCGATCTAATTTTCAACAAATATGAGGGTCGGGCCTTGGGTGTTTTTTTATCATTTCACTTTGACGAGCCAACGTAGGGGAGGGAGAGGGGGCAGATATATGTAAAAAAAAATAAAAATAAAAATGCCTGTTTCTGTGACGTCATCACTCTTGAACCACCCGACCGATCTAAATCAAATTTTCAATATACATGAGTATAGGGGCAGGGATTACTTTAGGCTATTTACTTTGACGAAACAACGTAGGGGAGGGCGAGAGGGAGAGAAATTTAAAAATGATCAAAAATGACCGATATTAATGTTGAATCCATAGTTTTCGGGCCCGATGAGACAAACAGTAACACTTCTGATGCTGTTTCAATCCAAGTTCAGCCCTAATAGTTGGGAAGGTGGAGGGTACAATGGAGGAGAGGGGGATAAACGTTTAAAAATGATCGAAACTGAGTAATATTAGTGTCGAATCAATAGTTTTAGGAGTAGCTGAGATTAACAGTGACAATTCTGATTTCGTGTGCCGCAGCACGGGGAAGGGGGAGCTATATATAATAATAATAATCGAAAATAACCAATATTAGTGCCTAATCCATAGTTTTCGGGATCATTCTGATGAACTGTGACATCTTCGATCCGGTTTAAATGCAAAATCAGCTCCGCCACTTGCGGGAAGGGGAGAAAGTGATATATAAAATGATCGATAATGGCCACTATCAGTGTCATATTTATAGTTTTCTGGGTCGCTTAGATGAGCAGTGGTACTTTCGATAATGTTTAAATTCAAATTCAACCCCACAACTTGGGGGAAAGGGAGGAAGAGATATTTAAAGATAATGGAAAATGACCGTTAATTAGTGCTGAATCCACATTTGTGGGGGGTCGCTGAGATGAACAGTGACACTTTCGTTGCCATGGCCCGCAACATAGGGGAGGAGGAAATGTATATATAAATGACCGAAAATGACCATTATTGGTGTCGAATCCATGATTTTTGGGGTCGCCGAGTTCATCAATGATCTTTCCGATGCTGTTTAAATCGATGCCATTAAAAACGAAAACAGCATATTTCACGGGTACTAAACACATGAAATACGGAGTTGTGCTTTAAAATTTTCATTTTAACTTACCAAAGCGGGTAATATTTGCTAGTAATACTAATAAAGCTCAGGTACTGTCCTTTCTCTATTTCAAAACCACCTATTTTTTAAATCTCTTTGCTATAATATCTATTACTGGAGCTATCAGTATATTTTTGTTTTTCGTCTTTATACAACACCAAGGTTATAAAGGAAGGTCTTTTATATGTGGGTTCGGAACTTGAATCTGATAGGTCGTTCCCAACCATACTATCTCGCCTCCAGAAAAACTGGATTACAGGGCAGAGTCTAAAGCAAGAAATTTCTCTCTCTTTTGCTAAAAAAAACTTTAGTTCGCATACTAGTCATAGCACATGTTTAGAGGTTTTTCAACGAATCTGTATGAGACGAGACCTGCAAATGACACAATACTGAAAGTTGAGCTTACACCAGGAGTCGATTCTGGTATCATCCTAAAACAAAAAAAATCCTAATGGCTGACTACTTTAATGCTCATAAATCATTCTAATGTAAAAAGTTTTGGTGATCTCGGCCCCCTAGACTCCCCGTGGATACGAGCCTGTGTGACCCCCCCCCCCCTCGAACACAATTTTCTGGAAGAAAGCCTCTATTCTTCCTTTTGTATGTCTAGTTTACTGAAAACATGAAAAGCAAACTAGATCACAGAGCATAGAGTTGGAAATGATGGACATGTTGCATTGCAGACATATTTCGTACCGTTGATGATTTTGGGAAGTTTTCCAGGGACAAAATTCACCTCGGAGTTATATCTCCTATGGTGCTCAATGTGAGTTGAGTTGATTTTGTCGTCCCTTTCAGCAACGAGGCTATATAAGACGGGACCTACTGATTAATTGACAAACCCGAACTACATGAGCTCTCACCGGAATCGAACCCGGGTCTCTCACGCCAAAGGCACGTACGCTAACCACTTAGACACGAAGAAGCTCGGAGCTCATATTAGAAAAGAAGAAGGCACATTATGGGAATTTCAGTGCAGACAACTAAGTACGACGACTGTTAAAAGAATATTTTTCATCTTGAATATATTGTAATAATGGTCAATCTTATTCGATAATGTCATTTTTTAAAAAATAGCATTCTCTTTTCTGTAACTTACTACAGTATACAAGTTAAATTTCACACAGTGTGCAAAAGAGGGGAGGGATTACAACGTACGATGGGCTTCGTTCGCTTCTTATCCGATGGACAAAACCTTTCTTGTAAAATTCAGCGTTTCAAAGAACCTGTGTGGTTGCTGATAGCTACACATAAATTGACAGAATTTTAGTACTGTCTGCCTGAATCAAAGTCTTAAGTTTAGTACTGAAGCTGCCTGAGGCAAAAAAGCAAGCACACCGCAGGCGTGGTGGCTTCTGTGCCTCGTAACATTGTTTAAAAAAACAGACACAAGGCCACTTGTCAGTTCTTGCAACTGATAAGGCTTTTTTTTCTTTTATACAAATCATATTGTTTGAAGCCTCTTTATTCCTTTCAAAAACAATATAACCAGATTCATGGGAACCCACAGCAATTGTAATAAAAGTTGAAAAAATATCTGTATCATTCAGATACTTTATTATTATTATTATTATTATTATTATTATTATTATTATTATTATTATTATTATTATTATTATTATTATTATTATTATTATTATTATTATCACATAATATTTTTCGTTAGTCCTCACAGCAATTAATACTTAGCAGCAGGGGTTAAAGTGCGTGGGAACGCGGGGGACCCTATCCCCACCTCCAAAAAACTGTGTACGGCGTCCTCCCACTTCCTAAGCAATTACAATGGGCAAAGATAGGCATGGGGGACGGCGTGACGTCATGCCGCTACCTACCGTACCCCTACCTTTTCAGATGATTCCATCCCATCTAGCCTAATCCCACCTCGCCTAACGATTTATCAGCCACTTATATCTCCAAAATAAGAATGTCTACCATTTTAGGCGAGATGGGAATTTCCATCTTACTTAATCTCATCTCGCCTAAAATGGCGGTAGGATGCAAGGAGGGAATTTCTGTACTGAAGAGGGAATTCCTCTAATAGAATTTTAACCAGATATTTCAATCAATATTGGCAATCTCTGTCAATTACAATATAAATATATAATAAGTACTATACAAGAAGAAAGCATAGGGGGAAGGCGATTTAGTGAATTTAGTTCACTTTTGGTTTATTTTGGGAATACTGGAAATTGATTGGCAAAGAGAAGCTAATCAGAAACAGGATAGAAATATAGAGGGTGTTTCAAAACAACACTTACAACGTTTGAGAGCTCATTCCTGACACCGTGATAAGACAACCTGGGTGCACAATGCTTCCTTTTGGCGCTATGACCAGCCAAAAACCAGTCGGAAAAATGCCCAAAACAGCCGTAACTCGAGAACAAAATGTCGGATCGAAGTCGGGGGAAAGGAAATGTATATTATTTTTAGCCATGGCTTCCATTAATGCACAACCCAATATGATACAGAGGCAGCACAAAGGTCACCTCAAATAAATTGAAGAATTATGGGGATATTTTATGAAAGGGGGTTATAGCCCCACACAAGTTACTGGCACATGCAAGGAGCATTAGAATATTAATTCTGTGACATTTGTGAAAAATCTGACGCTCACTGGCATTTCCGGAACAAAATTTTGAATTTTTATAAAGGTACATCATCTAATGCTTCGTCCCCTGTGCCCCTCTAAGGCGGTGCGTTACTAAAATAGCATTCTATATTTCAAAAGTGCATACTCTTTTGCTACAATGACGCCAAATTTCACACTAATTAACAAAAACACCTTCTTCTCGTATGTCCCTACTAAGGATATTTCTGGTGATTTTCTTACTTTTGAAAGGGGGCTGTAGCCCCATTATCAGTCACTCTTACATGTAAGGAGCATTGGAGCATTAATTATGTGACATTCGTGATTAATCTGACGTTTACTGGCACTCCGAAAATAAATTTTGGGATTTGGTAACACATCACCCACCAGCTTTTTACGCCCCTTGCCCCCCGAAGGGGGGCCTTCCCAAAATAATGCTTGAGACGGCTTTACTAGCTTTGTGAATGAGTGTTTTTGCATTTCGTAACAAATACAACTCATTTGCCCCAAAATCTTTACGAATATTTATTGGAGAAAACTGCTTCCAAAATTTAACATTGAACCTCCCATAAGGAAAATGAACTTCTGTGTTTACACTTCCAAAAGGGGGGCTAAACATTAATTTTCTTCTATTTCCTTTAGAAATTCGAAAAATTCAGATATTTCTCAATAAGAGTGCCAAATTTTATATTAATGGTGTGAAAACTTCATCTTCTCCCAGTGCTGTAGAAAATTACACGAATTGTATAACAGTCTGTATATATATATATATATATATATAATTCAAAATCACGTTTTCAGTCAAAAGAAAAAAAACATTCCATTTGTTTACCTTTGGAATACCAATATCTAATCTAAATGATCTAGACCCTCAAAAGTATTGTAATATTTATTTTGTATATTACTGTTACGCACACGCCTAAAATGCCAGGATTGTTCTTTCATTTTAGTAGATATTTCTTTTAAAGTTATGTTTTTTAAGTAACATTCCGTATTTTGGAATGCAAAATATTGATGATAATGCTTCTACAATAACTTTGTTTTCCTTCTGTCGTATCTTCCTTTCTCACCTCGCAAAAGTCGATTTATAGTCAAAAATAGTTGGAAAATGAAAATAGGGATTTCACCCTGTTTGACAAGTCTTGTTATAAAATACTGCACTTAGAAGGTAAATTCTGTACCACCAGACATGTCAACTCTGACGCGAAATCGTAGCAGTTATAGTAGTATTAACTGTGGTCGTAGTAGTAATAATAGAAGTAGTAGTAATATTAGTAGTATTACAGTACTTTGCAGTCTTGAATAAAGAGTCAGTTTCCCAAACACACTACGATTAACATAGACTGACAGTAAGACCGTACGAACACGGCAAAGGCAGGGGTAGTGGAGGACATTTAAGGGAAAAAATGACAACATTAGTTTCCAATCCGTCCTTGAGTGCCCGGTTCCAACCCGGAAATACGTGCGCCCGGTTCGGCCATATAGCATTTGTGTCCGGGCCGAACAGGACACGCCCAGCCCGTGCAGGGCAGAGCCCTGCAAACCCAGGCCCGAAGACGGCCCGGCCCGACCCGAATGGATCTGAATTCTGTGCCCGGCTCGACCCGGCCCGGCCCGAATCTCGAGCCGGGCTCTAACCGGGCCGGGCACATTTCGGGCCGAAACGGGCCGGGCACAAATCGGGCCGAAACGGGCCGAGCACAAATCGGGACGAGCCGGGCCGGCCCGACTCGGCCCGAACACTGTGAAAGACGGATCGGAAACTAATGTTGGCAGCCTGTGTTAATCGTAATGTGTTCGGCATGGGCGGCGATTAGGGGGCAAAGGGGGGCAGTTGCCCCCGCACTTTTTTTAAGTAACAAATTAATGTATATAGTTTCATTTGGAAATATAACGATTTTGTATGTGTTACTGATTAATAGGAAAAAATGCTGCCATATAATATTTGCTGTTGCGTGAATACGTATTGGTTGTCTTCCCGTGGAGTAAAGAAAGCTACAGTAATTGCGTTTTAATCGCCACAGAAAAAAAACCCAAAAAATAACCTATTGGAGCATAATTTCAGCATACTTTCATTTCTTCTTACAAGGGCTCGATATGTTAGTGAGCCGCTTTGAAGCTAATCGAAAGAACATTATGCAAAAAAGTAGGGCCTATTTCACAAGTAATTCTTTAATTGCACAAAAATTGACAGTTCCTAAAATGTCTTTTCTTCTTTCTAAAGTAAGGAATATCGATTAAAAAGAGCGTGATAAGAAACAACTTCTACCTTTTCCATTGTTTTGTAGTTTAATATACGAGTGAAGTGTTGTGTTTAAGGATGTACGAGTGTATATACAATAAAATTTAGTAAATTGAACATAATTCTAGGTTTTAAGTTTATTTTGTATAACTGAAGTGTGGATTGTAAGTATTGTTGTGTTTTGATGTGTTCCAAGAAAGTGAAATCTGCACCTAATGGCAACGAACATATTTCAAGAAGTTGCAAAAGCAAATGTTTCTTTAAATGTCGTAGCATATGCTTGTAGTATTTACTGTCTTTCATTTTCTAAGAGTAATAACATACATTTAATATCATGTTTGGAATTAAATATTAAGTTTTTCATTAATCCTCAGTTTCAATATAACTTTTGCAAAACAAGCATCATTATTCATTACTATGATTAATATTATCCTTTCTATTTATTTGTTTTGCAAATTTATTAAATAATCTGATCACACAATTTTCCAGACAGAATTTTAAGATGTTCATGAGCAAAGAATCAAATCTCTTCTTACACTTTCGTTGTTTAAGAGTACAAAGGGCTAGTATCTACTTGCGTTGTTCTTCTCAATTTACTTAATAAACTATTATATACGATATACGGTATTTTAACTGAAAATATAGTATCCTATTAGTTATACAACCTTTCGTCAAACAAAATGTTAGAAACAACCAGGAAAACTAACATTTATATAAAATATTCAGATCATGTCTTGCCCCCTCACTTTTAACGTCCAACCGCCGCCACTGGTGTTTGGGAAATTAACTCTTTATTCAAGACTGTAAAGTACTGTACTTCTACTACTCTTATTACTACTACTACTGCTACTGCTATTATTATTATTATTATTATTATTATTATTATTATTATTATTATTATTATTATTATTATTATTATTATTATTATTATTATTATTATTATTATTACTTCTACTACTACAACTGCTACGAGCGTCAGAGTTGACATGTCTGGTGGTACATACTTTACAATCTAAGTACAGAAAAAATCGAAGAAATACTAGTTATTATGGCCAGTCTGCGTAGTCTGGCCAGTAGAATGCATTCACATCTGGTGCTAGAGGTCGTCGGATCGATCCCTTCTCGTGTTATGTGAGCTTTGTTGTGGACAAAAATCGTGAGCGTGGGAGTTTTTGGATTAGACCGTTTTCGTCCACTGTCTTCATTCCACCAATTCATCCATCATCATTCATACGTCTTGAGCCGTAATTGCCTAAAGAACATATGAGAAAGTCAAGTCCTTGACCTACTAATTAGAATTTGTTCCGCTACATTAGACCACGGAGGCCAAAACCATGAACTGGCGTGTTCATAAGATTAGCGCAATTTGTAGTAATGTTCAATTAGCACGGCAGATTCCAAATCATATTACATGTTCCTGTATTCTTTATAATTCGATGCTACAATAATAATAACAAAAAACAATGATCAAATAAATCACCCAGATCCCAGGATCGATGAAGTGTTCCTGGAACGGTGCGTAACAAGTAAATAACAGAGCTATATGACGGAATGTGAGGCAGTAAATCAAAACAAAATCCACACATATCATTGTTGATCAAAAAATACCTCAAAAGTCCCCTGAATGAAAAATGTATAGATATCAGCTATCAAAAATGCCTCTTAACATCACATATAATAGAAGGGATAGTTGATATTAAGAAAATGAAAATATAAGGTTTCCTAAGAAACCAATAGTGCAAAATGAACATCGCTTTACTGTAAGTCCTTGTACGCATCGAATAGCACGGAAACAGATTCAGCAGTTTCAGGCTTTAGAGCATTTCTCCGTTCCTGAGTACTAAAATCTCTTTCAGTAGATGCACTAGAAGCAGGGATGACGAGATACTGACGCGTTAATTTACACAATTTTGGTAATGATTGTTCTTGTTGCTTCCACCACTGCAGTATATCTAGTTCTCTTACACATGATGACATGTTGAGGTAGATGTCTACTTCATCATCAAATTCACCAGAGACTGAATGTCTATCTTCCCAATCCATTAGTTTATTCTTCTTGGTAGGTGGTTCCAAGTTATGCCAACTAGCCTAAAGGAGACGATGGTGAGAAATAAATGAAATAGTGGAGTAAATAAAGTGGAAGGAAACAGGAGAACGCCGCGAACCCCCCACACGGTGTTTGTCCACCACAAAGTTCAATTGGCGAGAGCTCGGATCAAACCAGGGACCCCATACACCAGAGGTGAACGCTCAACCGCTGAGCCACCGTTCCAGGAACACCTAATCGACCCTGGCGATTTGGTGATTTATTTGATCATTATATTTTGTTATATTTGTAGCATCATACTATAAACAATACATGAACATGTAACACCATTCGATATTTGCCTTGCTAATTGAACATTACTACAAATTGCACTGATCTTATGAGCACGCCAGTTTATGGTTTTGCCCTCCGTTGTCCAATGGTAGCGTACCAAATTCTACTTACTAGGTCAAGTACTTGACTTTACCATACGTTCTTTAGGTAACTACGGCTCAGGCTGAATGGATGATGATGGGATGAATTGGTGGAAAGAAAACAGTGGGAGGAAGCGGGACCACCCCAGAAACTCCCATGCACACGATGTTTGTGCACAACAAAGCTCACATAGCATGAGCAGGGATTGATCCGACGACCTCTAGCACCAGATGTGAGTGTTTTTTCTATTGAGCCACTATTCTCCCTCGTAGATCAAACATCGATTCACATTCTACGCAGACCGGCCATAATAACTAGCATTTTTCAATTTTATTCTGTACTTAGAAGGTAAATTCGGTACCATCAGACATGTCAACTCTGACGCGAAGTCGTAGCACTTGCAGTAGTATTAGCAGTGGTCGTAGTAGTAATAGTAGAAGTAGTAATAGTAGTAGTAGAAGTAGTAATAGTAATAGTATTACCAGTACATCACAGTCTTGAATAAAGAGTCAGTTTCCCAAACACATTACGATTAACATAGGCTGACAGTAAGACCGTACAAACACGGCAAAAATAGAGGTAGTGGAGGACATTAAAAAAACAAGTAGGCTGACAACATTAGTTTCCGAACCGTCTTTCAGACTATCGGGCCGGCCCGGCTCGGCACAGTTCGGCCCGAAATGTGCCCGGCCCGGTCCAGTTTGATATTACTTGAAACGGGTCGGGCCGGGCCTGATTCATATCCACTGCAAACGCTGTTTTTGTTCCATTTTGACTTTTATTTTAGTACTCAGACGAGAATTGTGTTCTATGTCTTAATTTTCTGCATTCTTTTACATATGGAAACATTCGTTTACGTATCTAAATGTTTCATTACGTATGGAGAGCTAAATGACAAACAGGCGTGTGCTGATATTAATACAAAGTTTCGAAATATTGAATTATTAAGTATTTCAATCAATGTTGCTTTTTTATACAATTAATAACAAGTCTTATTATATTTAAAAGAAGAAAAACACATCTGCAAAATTTCTCCCGATTGCAAAGGTTGACTTCGAGGTTCGAACCTGGTTTACTTTTTCCCGAAGATACCCGAAGCTGGACTTAGAAAATTTTTTCCTTAAAATAGCAATAAAGAATGCCCTCGACCTTTGAGACAACATGTACCTTTCGGGAGTCAACTTTCAAAAGTTTGGTGTGGGTTGTTTTGCCCCATAAAACTGTTTTTCTGCAGAAAATAAAAAAGCATTCCTTTATTTTTTGCGTATTTGTCCATACAAAAAGTTTCGTTGGAATTCTTCGTGGCCTTTACACACATATGACATACTGTTACCAGCATTTTTTATATTTCGTGATCAAAGGTTTGGAGGGGTCCGAGCCCCCTAACCGTTTTTCTCAGAAAAATACGAAACCCGTTTGCCCTCAATTTAAACCTACAATATCTGTGTAATATTTGATTCAATTTGGTTCACTTCTTCGCGTCCTTCGGGCGTCAATTTTTAAAATTTATGGTGGGTCTCTTGCCGCCTAAAACCGTTTTCCCGCAGATCATAAAAAACCCGTATTCCTTTATTTTTTGCGTATTGTCCATACAAAAGGTTGTGTTGCAATTCTTCATGTCCTTTACACACATCTGACATACTAGCACTTTTCATATTTCGTGATCAAAGGTTTGGAGGGGTCGTCGCCCCACGCTTCCGTTTTCCCCAGGAAAATACGAAACTCGTATTCCCGCATTTTATGTCTACAATATCTGTGCACAATTTAATTCACTTCGCCTCACTTCTTCTTGCCTTTCGGGCATCAACTTTCAAAACTTTGGGTGGGTTCTTTTGCCCCCTACAACTGTTTCTCCGCAGAAAATAAAAAAACTATTCCTTTATTTTTTGCGTATTGTCCATACAGAAAGTTTCTTTGGAATTCTTGGTGGGCTTCACACACACCTGACAATCTGTTACTAGCACTCTTGATATTTCGTGATCAAAGGTTCCGAAGAGTCAGGGCCCCAACTAACCGTTTTTTTTTAGGTAAATACGAAACTCGTATTCCCTCGTTTTATGTCTACAACATTTGTGCAAAATTTCATTCACTTCCGTTTACTTTTTCTTACTTTTTGGCGTCAAATTTCAAAATTTTGGGATGGGGTCTTTTGCCCCATAAAACCGTTTTTCCGCAAAAATAAAAAACCCGTATTCCTTTGTTTTCAGTGCATTGTCCATACAAAAGTTTCGGTGCAATTCTTCATGTCCTATACACACATTTGACATACTGTTAGTAGCACTTTTGATTTTTCGTTATCAAACGTTTCGAGGGGTCGGCGCTCCACCCGACTGTTTTCTCTAGAAAAATACGAAACCGGTAACCTCATTTTCTGTCTGCAATATCTGTGCAAATTTCATTTACTTCGGCTCATTTCTTCTTTTCTTTCGGGTGTCAACTTCAAAATTTTGGGTGAGAGATTTTGACCCCTAAAACAGTATTCCGCAGAAAATAAGAAACCAGTATTTATTTATTTATTTATTTATTTTTGGTTATTTTGCATACACAATGTTTCGTTGCAATTCTTCATGTTCTTTACACACATCTGACATACTGTTACTAGCGCTTTTGATATTTCGTGATCAAAGGTTTGGAGGGGTCGGTGCCTCAGCCAACCTTTTTCTTCAGCAAAATACGAAACTCATATCCTCATTTTACGTCTGTAATATCTGTGCAGAATTTCATTTACCTCGGCTAATGTCTTTTTACCTTTCGGGCGTCAACTTTCAAAAGTTTGGGTGGGGCTATAGCCTTTAAAACCGTTTTCCCGCAGAACATAAAAAACCCGTATTCCTTTATTTTTTGCGTATTGTCCATACAAAAAGATATGTTGCAATTCTTCATGTCCTTTACACACATCTCAGATACTGTTACTAGTACTTTTGATATTTGGTGATCAAAGGTTTGGAGAGGTTGGCGCACTACGGAACCGTTTTCCCCAGGACAATACGAAACCCGTATCCTCATTTTACGTCTGCAGTATCTGTGCACAATTTAATTCACTTCGGCTCAATTCTTCTTGCCTTTCGGGCTTCAACTTTCAAAAGTTTGGGTGGGGCTATAGCCTTTAAAACCGTTTTCCCGCAGAACATAAAAAACCCGTATTCCTTTATTTTTTGCGTATTGTCGATACGAAATGTTTCTTTGGAATTCTTTATGTCCTTTACACACATCTGACATACTATTAATAGTACTTTCGATATTTCGTGATCAAAGGTTTGGAGGGGTCGGCACCCCACGCTTCCGTTTTCTCAAGGAAAATACGAAACCCATACTCCTCCATTTTATGCCTACAATATCTGTGCACAATTTCGTTCACTTCGGCTCAATTCTTCTTACCTTTCGGGCATCAATTTTCAAAATTTTGGGGTGGGTTCTTTTGCCCACAAAATAATTTTTACGCATAAAATAAGAAACAAGTATTCATTTTCTTTTTGCGTATTCTCCATACACAATGTTTCGTTGCAATTCTTCATGTCCTTTACAGACATCTGACATACTGTTACTAGCGCTTATGTAATTTCGTGATCAAAGATTCGGAGGAGTCCGTGCCACACTTAACCGTTTTTTTTAGGTAAATGCGAAACCCGTATACCCTCATTTTATGTCTACAATATCTGCGCAAAATTTTATTCACTTCGGTTCACTTTTTTTTCCCTTTCGGTGCCAAATTTCAAAATTTTGGGGTGGGGCCTTTTGCCCCATAAAACCATTTTTCCGCAAAAATGAAAAACCCGTATTTTTTTGTTTTCAGCACATTTCCCACACAAAAAGTTTCGTTGAAATTCTTCATTTCCTTTACACACATCTCACATACTATTAATATTATTTTTGATTTTTTGTTATCAAACGTTTGGGGGGGTCGGCGCCCCACCTAACTGTTTTCTTTAAGAAAATATAAAACCCTTTTTCTCATTTTACGTCTGCAGTACTTGTGCAAATTTCATTCACTTCGGCTCATTTCTTCTTGTCTTTCGGGTGTCAACTTTCAAAATTTTGGGTAGGAGCCTTTGACCCCTAAAACAGTTTTTCCGCAGGAAATAAGAAACTCGTATTGATTTATTTTATGGTTATTTTCCATACAAAATGTTTCGTTGCAATTCTTCATTTCCTTATACACACACCTCACTGTTACTAGTACTTTTGATATTTCGTGATCAAAACTTTGGAAGGGTTCGTGCCCTTTCCAATAGTTTTTTCCAGGAAAATACGAAACCCGTATTCACTCATTTTACGTTTACAATATATGTGCACAAGTTCATTCATTTCGATTCACTTGTCCTTGCTTTTCGTTCGTCAACTTTCAAAATTTTGGGTGGGTGCTTTTCCCCGTAAAACCATTTTTACGCAGAAAATAAAAAAAACAGTAGCTATTCGTATGTTTTTCGCATCTTATCCATACATTAAGTTTCGTTGCAATTCTTCATGTTCTTTAGACACATCTCACATACTGTTACTAGCACTTTTGATATTTCGTGATCAAATGTTTGGAGGGGTCCGTGCCTCACCGAACCTTTTTTTGCAGGAAAATACGAAACCCGTATTTCCTCATTTTAAACCTACGACATCTTTGCAATATTTCACTCACTTCGGTTCACTTCTTCTTATCTTTCTCGCGTCAACTTTAAAATTTTGGGGTGGGTTCCGAAGAAAATAAAAAAAACGTATTCCTTTATTTTCTGCGTATTGTCCATACAAAAAGTTTCGTTGTAATTCTTCATGTCCATTACACCCATCTGACATTTGTTACTAGTACTTTTGATATTTCATGATCAAATGTTTGGAGGAGTCCGCGCCCTACCCAGCCGTTTTTTAAAGGAAAATAAGAAACCCGTATTCCCTCATTTTATGTTTATAATATCTGTGCAGAATTTCATTCAGTTCGGTTCACTTCTTCTTACCTTTCGGACGTCAAATTTCAAAATTTTTCGTGGGGGCTTTTGCCCCCTAAAACTGTTTTCCGCAGAACATTAAAACCTCGTATTCCTTTATTTTTTACGTGTTGTCCATAGAAAAAGTTTCGTTACAATTCTTCATGTCCTTTACACACATCTGACATACTGTTACAAGCATTTTTGATATCTCGTGATCAAGGGTTTGGAGGGGTCCGTGCCCCACCCTACCGTTTTTTTTTCAGGAAAATATGAAGCCTGTATTCCCACATTTTACGTCTGCAATATCTGTGCACAATTTTATTCACTTGGGTTCAGTTATTCTTGCCTTTCGCGTGTCAATTTTCAAAATTTTGGGTGAGTCTTTTATATTAAACCTTTACTTTATGTAACTTTTTTAAAATTCTTTTTTTGGGGGGGAGAAGGAGAGAAATGTTTTTTCTGATATGTGTCTTTTGCCATTCATCTTTTTTGAACTGCTTAAGTAAGATCATTTTGTAACTTTTGATGTCATCCAACTCCGTCACGATAATAAAATTGTCATTCTTAACAATTTGTTTTATTTCCTTATTTTTCAGTTTGCCACACTGATATATTTTTAACAAAATTGAGGTTTGGTCCAACGCCTTTCGAATTCGGAACCAACCCAACCGCCGAGCTTTTTGGGTTGCCTGCTATTGCAGGAAAACGAGAATTGCAGGTGGTAATGCACTTTTGGAGTCGTGTATACAACTGTTTCTGCTGTCTTCTACACAGGAAGCAACTACCATTTGCAACATTGAATGTGAACTGAAAATCTCCTTCTCCCTTCCTTATAAGCATCCATAAATAATTTATGGGGTGCTTGCAGCAGAAGAAACCTATTGTTCAGGTTAAAAGCTCATCAGTTACTGTAGAAATTTATGGGATTAACCAATATTCGGCTAGAAAGGAGAAATTGCTTCACGCGGAGCAAGATTAAGATCTTGAGGGATGGACTTGTGTATCACAGCCCCTTGGGAACATTTGTAGGTGCAGAGAGATTTTAGAGAAACTCTCCAGGGAATCTATTTCCTCAGCATCTCGTGTTTACAAAACTCAAAGTTTCACTTTCATGAGCCTTCCAGTAAGAATGTTTCAGACAGAGGTAAATAACATCGTTTCCTTTCGCATAGTGCATATTCTACGCTGAAAGAACGACAAAAATATCGTATATAGACAAACATATACATGAAATGTCTATCTTTGAAGTAGAAAAGTACAGCCAAAATAACACTAATTAATTAGAAACGAATTTCCCCATAAACATCAAAAGGAATAATTTGTATTTAACACATGCGGAAACTTCCTGTATGCAATTAAAGCACCAATTACCACTTCCCCCACCATAAGAACTTATTTGCATGTACTGTATTAGCATACAATCATCCTGGTTTGGTTCGTTACAGAAATATATTTTACACGCAAAGCAATACAAAACAAATAAAATCAATATATGCAACTACATACTATAATATAAAAGGAAGCATATATTTGTACGATCCAATACTAAACTAAATAAATTAGAAATAACTTCGAAACATTTAAATTAATATATATATATACAGGGTGGTACGTAACTCCACCGACAAACTTTGGGGGATGATTCCTTATATGAAATGAAAGAAAAAAGTTCTAATAAACAGGGGACGAAAAACGTCTCCTTTTAGAGTTATAAGCCGACGAAAATTCGAAACGCTCTGCCTTAGAAACTACAAGACCGATCCCAAGCGGTTTAAGAAATTACAAAGGAACTAGTATGCGCTCTATCTAAATATCCATGTTCTACCGTGGTCCGTTATCGGCGAAACGAACTGTAAAAAGGAAGTTGAGGTATAGGGGTACTCTTTAAGTACTAATGGCGCGTTCGTTTCGCCGATACTAGAGGATGTTAAAACATGGATATTTAGATAGATCGCATACTAGTTCCTGTGTAATTCCTTAAACCACTTGGGATAGTCCCTATAGTTTCTAAGGCAAGGCGTTTCGAAATATGATTTTTCGAATTTTCGGCGGTTCATAACTCTGAAAGGAGACGTTTTTCGAATGTTTATCAGAACGTTTTTCTTTCATTTCATATAAGGAATCATCTCCCAAAGTTTTTCGGTGGAGTTACCTACCACCCTATATATATGCCGTTAATTAACTCAAACTGGAAGATAAATATACTAATTAGCACTAGTTACTAACTTGATAAATAACCATCGATATTAAAATGATTAAATTTTATACTATATTAATAGAAGAAAAAGGTGAAATTATACATTATTATTGGATTGGTTTACTGAGGAAAAGTTCCCCTTATACATAGAACTGATATCTGCTAACTCTCAGTCGAATGAATTTAGGTTATTTATATTTACAAAGTCTGCTTGTGTCCGATCTTTAAAATGTTCTCTACGTATAACCACAAACGGTATCAGTGTGTTATGTTAGAGAGTGTCGCAATAGTTAAAATGACTTCTGATGACTTGGAGTTAAATTTCATTCTAAGGAACCCTTCCTGCTGCTTTAGTGGTTGGCGAAAATGCTTTTGGTGCATGGAATTCTGGGATTAATCCCAGATAACAGAACCTTAACGTTTGAAAATATTATGGTAGTTCGGATTTCACTTTAATCTGGAATCATATGTTTCATAGTTCCGGTACTGTAAGAGAACAAAAACTCCAGCCTATGAATCTAATATAAGGAATATGACACCCCACAGAGTTAATTCGCGTACGGACTGCTAAGTTTAATTTTGTATTGTATGGTGCTGTCCAACTTTGTAAGTGCAGTCCAATTTTGTTGTTTCTTCCTTAAACAAGTAAAAACAGAGCTGTAGCAGACTATACCCGAAAAAAACACAATCATATAAATATCAGGTAACCAAGAAAGTCCGTGCGGTTTTGGTCACTCATCAAACACGACCCACAGAAATTTTAAACAAACATTTTATTCTTAGAAATAATCACTGGCTTCGGTGGTATGTTCCTAAAGAAACACAAGCTTATAAACGCCCTTTTTCAAAAAATAGTTTTTTCTTGCGTCAAAATGTTGCGATACAGCCTTTCTGATATCGTCGGGTTTTCAGAACTGCTGTTTCCGCAGGTGTTTATCCATGAACAAAATCAGGTAATAGTCCGCTAAAGTGATGACCGGAGAATAGCGTAGATGATGGAGGACTTTCCAGCCCAGTATTTTGATCACATCTTTGGTCGCGTCTACCGTATAAGATTTGACAAGATCGTGAAGAAGGAGAACTCTTCTGCCGTTGATCAGTACTGACTTTTTTGGACTAGTTCAGTTGAAATTCTTTGTAACTGTGACGAGTAGACCTCGGCTGTCATGACCTTTCCTCTTTGTAGATATTCATAGTGGCCTATGGCAGCGTTGGTCCACCAAACACACAGCATTACCTTCTTTTGGTAAATGTATGGTTTAGCGGCCAATGAGACCGAACAAGAAGTTGATGAATGATGTTCCCTCTTCCAGTTATCATACATGATCCATTTTTCGTCAAGTTAAGATTTGATCTAGGAACAAGGGTTTATTATGGTGCGACAGCAACGAAAGCAGATATTCAACCATTGGAGCTTCTTTCCCTCGGATAGGACGTGAGGAACCCACTTGCTTAGCTTCCATGTATTCCCAAGGTTATGCAGATGTAATCGAACGGTTTCATCGCATACTCCAAACCTATGTGCAAGCTCCGAGCAGGTTTGATTAGAATTCTACTTGATTTACTCCTCCAGCTGGATTTTGTCAAGAGTGGATGGACGACTAACACGAAGCTTGCCTTCAAGGCTCTCGTTTCCGGAAGAGAAGCGGCTGAACCAGTTTTGAGCAGTTTGTTCACTTACTGACGTTTCTCCGAACGCGGATCATATCGGCCACTGCAGCTTTATTTCCTAATTTGTATTAAGCAAAATAGACCTCAAATGTTCCTTTCCAACGACAAGTTCCTTAAAAGATTGGGCTTCCTACAAAACCGATAGCGAAACGTCCGATGAACTGAACAGCTCTCTACTGAGTAGATTTGAAAGGAATGTAAAAAAATTACGTCATGAGAATCAATTTGACCGCAGTAACTGTTCTCGAAAACCGCACGAACTGTCTTATGTCGTCACTGTAACTGTAATAATCTGACATTTGCTTTAAAAATTGTCAAACTATTTATAGGTAATATAACATTTTTACTTAAAATTACACTATATTTTCTCACACAGGCCTAGAAAAAATGAAGTATTTGGAGATTATAATTTAAAAAATCAAACGTAAATAGATTAATGTTTAATTCATGAAATTATATAGGAAAGGAGGAAGAAGGGGTACATGATGAGTTAGTTGTAGAACGTTCACCTCTATTGTAAGAGGTCCCACTTTGAATACCAGTTCAAGTAAGTTGTAATAGAATATTGTCCCCATAATTTTTTTTTGGCATTTTGGGACAAAGCACATCACTTATCTAAGACGATAATGTGTCGTCCCAGCTGCATATCTAGTAGTTTTGGAGATATTTACCTTTAAAGTTCATTTTCCTACACATTCGGTAGCGTGTAACTCTGAAAGTAAGGGATTCCGCGAAACTTTTTACTGGCATTTTATCTTGTTTTTATGAGTAGTTTCACCTCCCAGTCGTGGTCAACTGTGTGTATAATAATAATAATAATAATAATAATAATAATAATAATAATAATAATAATAATAAATATTTTGCCTTTTGGAAGGTCCTAGGAGTAATGATTTTTTTAAGGTTTGGATCTGGAAATGCTACTTCCACGTTTCTCGATCTTCAGCTTCCTCTTTAAACTCCCAATATTTTCTTCTAATTTTCACCGATAAGTTCTGTTCTTCTTCCTCTTCCTCTCTTTCCTTCTAAGCGTTATGAAGAAGATAATTTATTCGTACAATGTGTCCAATCCAGTTGACCTTCCCCTGAATAATGTTGGATAAAAGCGTCCTCTTCTCTCCTATTCGTTTTTAAAAATCTTTGTTTATTATTCTCTCTGTCCATTTTATCTTCCTCCAACACCATATTACAAAGCTCTCTAAATATTTCTTCTGTAACTTCCGTAGTGTCAATTCTCTCGCATACTTCATACAGTATTCCTGTGAACCATGCAGTCCAATATTCCACATTATATGACGGAGTATTGGACTGCACACTCTAAGGTGATGAACGTATCAGATATTATATATAGAGATCAGATACATTCATTAACTTGTTCTTGTTCTGTGGAAACCCCAAACGATTGAGAGAATGGAAAAGCCTGAAAAAATGTACCATATTGCACCTAAATCAAGCGCTTGTTCATCTATCAACTTCAGCACCGATTAGTAAATTCTTTGCTCACTATATTTGATTGTACCCTCATTAAACTCACTTATACGGCCTAAACTACCTTTGGCTAGTGTGTTTGTAATTAATTCATTTTTTCTCATATTCCAATTCAAACGAATTCGTATGGGCCAAATGTCACAAAATTAAAATAATACTGACCCAGTCTACAAATTTCATAAGGCAAACCTTGTGGTTTTAGTATGACACTTCCACCTCTAGAGAACATCCTCAGTGACCTTTCGCTATACCTAGGATTTCAGTCATCCCAGTTTGGCTCTCATCCCAGTCGCAGTTTTTCTCTGAAACATAATACGGTACGTCCCCAGAGTAAGACTGTCGAAACTCTAAAATGTGAATTTTACATGTCAAAAAATACTACTTAAAGAAACATCTTTTTCTGTTCTTGGGAATCGTAACGTTATCTCAACATATATAGTATTAATTATTGTAGGGAAAACCTTATTGAAATACATAAAATTACAAATATTACAGATTAAAAATTGATAATTTAAAACATATTTTCGGTTGTGGTACTCATATTCTAGGGGTGCAATAAAATCTTTTATGCGATATTTACAAAATACTGCTCTTATTATTAATCGATACCTAACTGATCTATTCTCTGTTATTTAATTTTGATGAATACTTATCTAGTATTTAATTAATTCTGACATTTTGTCAACAAGAAACAAGTCTAACGACGATTATACAGTTAATTTCATATGATGTACCGACTTTTATTCTGAAAATCTGAGAGCTCTACTTACCGTATTTTACGAATTGTAAGACGCACTTTTTTTTTCGAAATTCAAGTGCGTCTTATACTCGAAATTAATATAAAAAATATCCAGTGTTTGGTTTAAAATTCCCTCCAGTCTTTAAAATAGCCATATATTCGATGCCGCAGGAAACCTATCTCTATCTGGTAACATTGGATTCAAGTGGCAGCAGTAGTGTACCGATAAGACGAACATGAGTTGCGGGGATTCACAACTTTGCTAACACTGCCTCCCTCTTGTCCCGCCATCACAAACTCTAAATCACAGACTAGACAGAAATGAAAATGAAATCTTTAAGTTTTACGTCCCACGGTTGTGCCGGTTAGGCTAAAGGAGACGGTGATTATGAGAAATGAATGAAAATGGTGGAATGAAGAAAGTGGGAGGAAACGGGAGAACCCCGAGAAAACCCACGAGCACGGTGTTTGTCCACCACAAAGTCCACACGGCGCGAGCTGGGATCGAACCAAGGACACCAAGCACCGAAGGTGAACGCTCTACCACTGAGCTACCGCGCCCCCTACAGACTAGATAGAGTTTGCAATCTAATAATAAAAATGATAAAAATGTTAAAGTATTTTTTTAAATTACTTAAAAATTAATTTGTGTCTTATAGTCCGTAAAATACGGTATATCCTTTTCATACCTCCTCAGAGATAAATATTCTTCATTATATTTGTTTAATAATTCAGTATAAGTATATTGAGTAAGAAAATATCAAGTTAAGGTTTAAGATGTCATTAACACTTAGCCACATCTTACAGAGACACAACTCTCTATACACCATCTTGGATTGTAAACAAAGTACACAATACAGTATATTGTAGGATAAATAATTACGTTAAGATCATTTACATTTAAAAATTATGCAGCAAGCTTTCCATATCTTTGTAGTCTTACTGTGCGAATGGTTTATTAATATAGTGGAAGCAGAGTGTCTGGCAATTGTTACGCGTACAGACGTGTGTGTATATTTTTTGAGACATGTGTGTTGAAGGGGGCAGGCGAAGACCTCTCTGATACATTGGTGATAAAACATCAGATGGTCAAGCTAACATGTCTTCTGAAATCATTCATGAACTAAATATGATGACTTTTTAACAACTTACTTGTATTGATAATGATAAATTAGAAGTACATCCGATATATTTCGGTACAGAAAATGTTATCTTTAGGATTCCAGAGGACATTATTTTATAGGCAAATCCTTTTCACAGACCTCTTCTGCCTCTTATGCCAAATCAAACAAAATTAATTTCAGAATACTTTGTCGTTACCTCTTGTACGAAGACGACACAATGTATATCACGCTACATTTTTTATATTGTTATAATATAATATAATACTTTTTCTTTTACAGTTTACCAACAAATTTATTACAATTCAAAATTATTCGACTTAACTAAAATAGCAACAGGCATAAATGAGGAATGGAACAATAATTACTAACAGAATAACAGAAAAATATAATAATTTGAATAAAATTGTAACAATTGCATTAAATAAATTTACGAAACAATTAAGAAAAAATAATTGTCAACAGGAAATATATTTTGATAGTCGAACCAAAGGCAGGGGTAGAAAACCACCTATCAAAGGCATCATATCTAGTGTTAGTGTCTGCTTTTCTACGCCATCCAATGATATTACACCTTACTTGTATAGTATATCGACCAGTTGTATAAATGTTCAGTGTTGTCCTTGTGCCAACAACCGACGCTACATTTTGTTTCTTTTTTAATTACAAAACTTTCCCAAAGATTATTTAAATCTCATAGAAAGTCAATTGACAGTATTCTAGGTACAGATCGACAATATCATAGCATATTACTAGAGACATTAATAAAAATGGAATATAAACTTCACAGCACATAAGATAATTAACAAACAATACATGAAAATAAATAAGTACAGATTGACATAATGTCGGCAAATAACAAATAATACAATAAAAATAAATCAGTCGACATTTGAAAGTTGAAATGAAAGTGAACATTACAAAATTATTCTGATACATCATTCTGCAAACGGATCGACTGAAATGGTCCGTTAACAAACGTCTCACGATTATACCCCTTTCGGTTAAGGGATACGATGATTTAGGCAAGTGAATGATAAAAGAATTGATGGAATGAGAATGTGGGAGTAACGGGAGTACCCCCCAAAAGACCAAGGCCACGATGTTGTCATCCACAAACTTACTTGCCCGGGGATCGAACTAAAAACCCTCGCACCAGAGGTAAGTGCTATGCCACTGAGCCACCGTGCCTAAAAACTTACGTCGAAGTAATATCGGTGAAGAGCAACAGTGAACGTGAGAAAAGCCTCAATGAGAGGGGTTGCCGAGCATTAACGAGGATTGTTACCAAGGACTACAGAACGAATGCGGTAAAAGTGACTGATGGACTTAACCAGCACCTAAAACAACCTATCGCGATAATCAAAGTCCAATGCAAGTTGCATAACCTAAATATGCATGATCAAGCAATTTCCAAACCGCTGACACCTCCAACAACATTTTAGGGCGAATAAAATGCAGTGAACAACACTCAAAGTGAACCGGTGATGATTAAAATGCGCTGTTTCCAAGGAGGCGTTGTTTCAAGAACATCGAGACTGAACTAAAATATCTTCTATGGCCCGTTAATTTTCCAGATCACAATATTACTGAACATCTGAGGTCAACTCTCGAACTCAGGTTGCGGAACTGATATCATTCTCCACCCTCACTGACGGAACTGCATGCTGTGCTACTTGAGAAACAGTATCATATTTCTGTGGGAACTAGGTATATAATTTTTATGACGAGTCAGAACTATTCTGCAGAATAACAGTGATCCAATACTGTACTAACAAAGCAAGTTTAAATTTCTTTGTATGCTTTAATTTTTGTATTTAACTTATATGAATAAGAAAAGTTTAAATACCACGTCATACAGTTAGTATATGTAGTTTATAATCAGAATTTGTATATCATAGGTTATAAGCTTCGGTATAATTTGCGTACTTGCCTTAACTCTTTGGCAAACAAACATAAATAATAACATGGTTTACTGTGATAGCAGTATATGTCGGAAATATAAAAGTCAATTTCAGGCAAGCTAACTTTGTCATTAAAATATAAATATTTTATAGGACGAGATGTGAGTAACTGTCGTTTCCGATAGGAGCATAATGAAATTTTAAATCAATGAAGAGACATCAATCACACTTGATCCGGGAGAAAATTACGCTTTCTATAAATTCATAGAAAAAAAGGTATCATTCTATCATTTCCTTTTTGCACTTTTTTTTTGGAATGAAGTGTAAGAGCGTGCTATGAATTAATGATCTATTAATCTATTTTTCACGATGGGAACTAAAGAGAGAGAACAAAGCATGAAGGACATTGAGGTTGAAGCAGAACATAAGACTTCCTTGAACCTAATGTCACGGCAGAGAATAATTATGTACAGTATCACTCGTGGCTATTTTTCTAACATGTATTATTTCTATGTGCGTGGTCGCGAGTTCTATTCCTTGTGAAGGTACTTGTCTCTGATATTAAACCGACCAGTGGTTGGGATCTCCTCTATTATTTTTATAATGTCAATCACGTCGCATTGATTGATCAGTTGATTTATTTGTATGTAATTAATATATCAGTGAGTAGAGATGTTTCAAGAACGATGGCTTAATCTGGTATCTGAACCATCGTGGTGTGCCGAACCTAATACTTTGAGCATCAAATATACACGCGCTAACTAGTAGCCAGACTTATATCGCGTAATCATGAGTAATAGAAGAGAGAACGTAGTCCTTTCTCCAGCAATCTATTATTCAACGTTCCGTTCGTTCACAAAGGGAACCACAGTGGCCAAGATTTCACTGGCAGTTCTTTTCTATCAATACCGAACGATCTTTTGTAAAGAAAATCCACTAGTGTGACGAGCCTACTGGAGCACATATTCATTGAGGGAACTCTGCTTCTCATTATGTACATCGCAGATGGACTACTGACACGCCACGAAACATTCTAGAGGGAATGCAGTGGAATAACTCCTGACCTCTCGCCTCTCGCAGGGCCACGAGTCTAACCACTTAATTTCTCAGTTAGCATATCCTAGTAACATCCTACTTCTGTTGATACTGGCTGTGTTTCAAACACGACATATTTGCACGTACAATTACATTCGCCTTGTTATCTTCGGACTATCAAATTAGTAATAGTATGCACTCTACTGACATTAGAATTAGAATTGGCCTGTCTTCTACCGTAAATTATGGAGGTACTTTCAAACTAAGATCAGTTTATCCTCTACATTATACACATATATACCATAGTGTGGATTTCTATCAAATCGGGAGATACACTTACATTGTTGTTAAATGTGTTATTTAGCATATTTTACGTTGTGAGTAAAAAACTTGCTGATACTTTCCTTCTGTAACTTATTTTATACAAAGGTAGTGGTGCAACATATACATAACTTTTCGATATATTCACCTCCCTTGTTTCTACATACACACCTGGCCGAGCTGTTCAGAAAGGGTTTTAGTGTATTTAAAGATCCATTACCAAGGGCCCCAGAAGGTAGACCTTGACCAATAGGTGTAATAGGAAGTACTCATCACGCCCTATCTGGAGGTACTGTTATTTTGGCCCTGAAGCCTCTGGAACTTGGGTCAAAAAGGGCAGCAAAGGTAAGGGGGTCATTGGTGATTTAGAAGAACTAAGAGGTTTTAGAAATGAAATCAAGATAGGAATATGATCAATATCAACCGCATTTAGTGTATATGAGAAACATCCACAGAGGATAGCGCTAAGCTGAGATATCGACATAGGTGATGGATCAAAGATTGTTTCCAAAACTTGATATCTCGAAAGAAAACAAAGGTAGACGAAAGAAAGGCATGTCTAGTACAAACCCTTTCAAGAACTCGCATATTATATGCAATGTTTTTCAAGGTAACTTCAGGAACATGGCGAAACGTTCTGAATCGTTCCCCCCCCAGTAACATTGCTACAGGGGAAGCATATTAGTTAACGTGTCCCCCGGAAAAGATATCAATATCACTCATTTCGGTATCAATGTTATCCGTTTAGTTTCAAGTACAGTCTTATAAAAGAAAACCTTTTCCATACGTCATAAGGACATCATTTGGAATTTCTTGGCAACAATTTTCACATGGCGAAGAATGATTTTTCACTAATTTCAGCCTGTTGAAACAAATTGCATGCCATTTGCAAGCTTTTGAGAGGTTCTATATTAGACACACTTTTCTTTCGTCTACTTCTGTTTTCTTTCGAGATACCTAGTTTTGAAAAAAAAATTTACCATCACCTATGCCGATATTTCAGCTTAGATCTACCATCCGTGGATGCTTCTCATATACACTAAATGTGGTTGATATTGATCTTATTCCTATATTGATTCCATTTCTGAAACCTCTCAGTTTCTGTAAATCACCAATGACCTCCTTAAATTTGCTGCCTTTTTGACCAACTTTCTGAGGCTTTAGGGCCAAAATAACAGTACTTCTATATACGGCTTGCAAGTACTTCCTGTTACACATATTGGTCAACGTTCACCTTCTGAGGCCCTTGGCAATAGAACTGTGAATATTCCTCTTCGTTAGTTTCTTTCAAGAATAAGGTTTGCGAATTGGTCGTATAACCACTTTACACCATTTCCTGCATGTATAAATTCATGGAAAATCTACAATTTCACCATAGATGATATTCAAAGATGGTGCTACCTTATCGACGGTAATTCACCCATTTGTCAGAGATATCTCTCGAGCTTCCTGAATATAGTCGTTGGTGGTGAATGTTGACAGATATCCTGCTCCCTCATCGCGTGCCACACTCATCCACTTACATTTAAACTTCCGATTCATAAACAACACTTTTATGTGATAAAGTACTCTCTCCATATTGTGATAAAAGTGATGCATTTCATTGCTAGTAGGAGGGCATATATTTACACAGTAATATCTGCAAGTCAAATGACGCGATCAGGATCAAATGTCGTACACACGACTGCAGTTGTGCCAATTCTACGTTCGAATACCCAGAAAGCAGTACGATAACCTTGACGGAGTGTTATGGTAAAAAATATATAATTTTTGACTTACCCTTATATAATAACAGAAGTTCACAGCATATTTTTATTCTTATACGAGATAATTAGAATGCATTCCTAGATTCACATATACACAATACAATATTCGATTATTTCGACAGTACATACACTTTTATAATTTATCTATGTTGTTAAATGAAGGCAGGAGTATGGATTCTCAAATCTATAGCATATTCTTTGTTGGCAACACATGGAAACTTTGCTTCTTTTATATTGAAAAATACGTGTAGTACACAGAGACGAAAGATCAAAATTAGTAAAAGAAAGTAAAAGCGGCTTAAGCTTGTCCGGGAATGAAATATGTAGATACTTGTACTTATCTACCTTATAGTTTTTGTTTAATAAAATAAATGCTGGAAATAAAATGTTACAGAACTTGGCCTTTTAAAATATTTTTCAGTTATTCTGACTCGAATCACAGTAAACGAATTTACAGATCTAAAATTATTTTATCTAATGTAGCTCCTTTGGTTCTCAAAGGGAAAATATTCAAAAACATTTTTGCAGCCATAAGTTCGTATGTTGAACGATGTGTAAATACCTTACGCCTAAGGTAACAAAGAAAATATGATGGAATAAAAACAGGATACGTGCACTGTTTTACTAGTAGTAAAATGGGATGAAAAATAATATTTTTATAACGTAAAGGAAAAGACATGTTATATGAGAACTGAATCTTTATAAGGGAGAAAAAGCACTTCTATTTAGTAATACAAGAAGCTATAGTGAAGAATGTTCTGCCGCACATAAAGAGTAGGAAAGTATATAGGATCTAAAAGAACACTGTAGAGATAAAGAAATGTAAGGTTGCGATATAAAATTTTCAAGAAGGGTATGGTAAACGACTTAAAAGAAGTTGTTTCTTTCTTTTGTTTTTTAAAAAAACATTTTCTAGTTTTTCTGTACAAATGCAGTATTCACATCTAGTGTACTTCCCTTCGTATACGCTTTGAAACACGTCTTTTCCCTCTTTATATGGATCAATATATGTATCTGGCTGCCTGCACAGCTGAAACACTCAGCCACACGCTCCATCTTACACAAGGATCGTACAAAGGAAACATATGACATTTGTGGCCGTGACAGCCACTTCAGCTCTGTTCCAAAAGGTTTCTGCAAAGTGTGTGCATGTCCCTTACTCGACGATCTCTTATGGTTTTATAGCTATGGTTTTAGTACAGCGAAAAAGACGAATAAACAACTCAAGTGAAATTATATATTCCTTTCCAATGCACTTCTTTAAAATAATACTTTTCTTCAAAAGCTATACAATGTGACAAGACCAAAGAAACTAGTAAGGAAAATATGATACCTACTTATTGAAAGTTATTCACCTTTCCTCTGCTGAACTTATGAAGGCCCTCCTCCTTTATATTCACTATGGAAACTAAGTGTACCAGTTCTTGACATAGAAAAGAACTCTTACCTGTTGGGAAAAAAGAAAGACTAAATTACTATAGAATACTTCCGCATACACGAAGCTAAAATACACATTAAATGTGAATATTTTTATAGTATTGATAACATTGAAACTAAAATGAGACTAACAAATGAACTTGCACAAAAAGAAAAAAAGTATTCCAGTGATATACAATAAATATATAGAATCTTCAGGATTAGTGATGATATTTGAGGAGTGAAGGCATTTGGGTATTTAAATAATACACCATTTTCTTTGGCCACTCAAGTATTTTGTTTAGTAAAAATACAAATGCAGTACTGCCAGAAGTCACTTTACTATCACAAAAGAACATATTGAAGTGAAGTTTCATGTCAGTATGCTTTTAGGTGTAACTTATTCACAGCATGACACTTGCAGATGATAATCAAATTCATATCAGGCCATGTCAAACATATCTGGGGTAATAGTGAGGTAGTTCGTTGACTTTTGCTCTTAGGTGGCTCACATTATCTATTTTAACACTATACGCAATGTCTGGATTGTGTCGTACTGTGAATGGTGCATATTACATATAAACATACTGATATGCAACCGAACTTTAACATCTGTCTTGTTAGGGCTACATTATAATGGATTCTGATAGCACTGTTTTTAGTTTAGCACAGAATCAACTATTTGAGTTGCGAAACAAAATAGTATGTCATTTAGCTACTCAAATACCATCAATCCTGCACAGCAGCCCCACGAAACTCCATTATTTTTTAAATCTTTTATAATGTACTAATAAAATGCCAATTAAAGAAATATGTCTAGTTTAAAGTTTCTTCATTCTTATGGTTTCAATTATAAAAATATGCCTCGTTAAAATTTCCTTCATTCTTATAATGATTAAAGTTCTTTTCGGTGTAGTTGATCGATAGTTAGTAACCACTATTAGTGTTTAATTTCCCGATAAATATGCATGACAACCGAAGCTCTAAAATGCTATTTATGATTTGTTTTGAATTTTCAGCGTAATATACAATATATAACATTACCAGAAATGTCTCACAACTGATATAAACATGCAGAATGAATTCCATTGAACACTAACTTCAGAGTGGTGGCCCAGTCAAGATACAAAAACTCAATAGCAACAATAAGATGAGTGACCCATCTTTGACGTCAACATTAGAAATATCGAGTAGTTGCCAAAATTCTTGACAAGTTAACACAAAACAAGATGATCAGATTAACAGAAATTGATATGTTGTAACGGAACGGTCTATTACATCTTCAAAATGAAGAATAAATTGAGGTACGTACATAGATCTATTTTTTTCGTAAAAATTTCTATCAGTTCCAAGAAATTTTAAAATAATAGAAATAAACAATACAAAAATAATAGAAATAAACAATGTTGAGATATCGAGTATTGTATTTGTGAGTTTAGCAATACATTCTAATTATTTCGTTTAAGAATAAAAGTATGCTTTGAACGTCTGTTATACAAGGGTGAGTCAAAAATTATCAACTTTTGCCATAACGCACCGTCAAGGTTATCGTTTTGTTTTATGCTCGTGTGTGTGAAATTTGTACCCGATCGCGTCATCTGACTTACAAGTGTTACAGTATAAATATATCCGCTCCTGCTGGGAATGAAACCCATCAAACACTTTTATCACAATATGGGATAGTACGCACATACCACGTAAAAGTGTCTTTCGTCAATCTAAAAGTTTAAAAGTAAGTGGCTAAGTGTGACACACGAAGAGAATCACACACATGTCAACATCCACCACGGACGACAATATTCAGAAAGCTCTGAGAAATGGGCGAATTACCATCGATGAGGTAGTGTTTTCTTTGAGCATCATCCATAGTGCTCTGGACTACCAACTGACTTCCGGAGTTCATGTCTTTGGAGTAATATGTGGTCAGCATATACCCGCCCCTCGCCTTTAATGTTGGCTTTCTAGACCGAAGCTCGTCACCTCTTTATTTGAAAGAATTCTCCAATTATCCTCAAGGCGATGGGTAGAACTCACAACGGGTAGTAGAACTCAGAATCTACCGAGTACGAACGGTTACCCATCTCAAAGAAAAATATAATCACAAAGTTTTACCAAAGGGAGAAGTGGTTAAAATTTACTACTACTTCTGGTTTCAATACTGATGTCTGTACAGCAAAAACAGTATGATATCGATTTTTTTTGAGTTGATTCAGCGTGCCAGAAATAGTTTCCATCTCCATTTACCTTCCATTCAAACTGGAAGTGGTTCAAATTAATGATTTCAGGTTTCAACTTCTATTGGACAGAACAAAAAGAGTAAGGGACAGTGAATAATGGATTTTTATGTGGATTTAGTCTCTGAGGGACAGGTTCTATCTTTGATCTTATTAAACTATGGCAACTTGTAATTATAGATGTACTACTTCAAGTTAGGGTATTGAATTCTCACAGTTTGAAACTGTACCATCGTTTCACACTGTAATACGAAACTCACTTTTTTTCTTTTGCTGTCTCTTACGTTAATTCCATTCTCGTAAATTCACCTTCGTGCTTTCTGCTTCCGACTTGAGTCAGAAAATCAAATTTTAGGCCTTCAGATTGGATATACCATTCAAAGCAAGTATCATATTATTTCATCCTTCTATTCCATTAAGAGACCGGTCACACTATGACCAGAGGCAAGACAGCCAAGGTGAGGGAAAGAAGGCTGGAGAGGATACAGAGAAACAAGTCCATGGACCGTGGATCTCAATCAGTGTTGGAAAGACATTTGTTTAATATGTGTTTAAGTGAATATACAGTACGATTGTTTGTTGCATTGCTTACAGTACTGTACTTCCGCTCGGCTGTTCTGTCCTCTGATAAATGTTAGACCGCCGTTTCCGCTTTCAAATTCATGTGTTTCCGATTTTAATAAGTCCATGTCTCTACAGGAAAATCTTAGTTCTTCAGTTACGCGTCAACAAAATGATCCAAGAAATCTTGCCTGGAGTTCCACCGTGTAAGAATAACCATCCTTTCTCCTTGAACATAGGTTCATTTAATCCTTGAAACTATCGAAGTCAGCATGAATGATGTAATCTTGTGTAAGTTGCTTTCTTCAACTCTTACACGCGTTGCTGGCCACCAATTGATGGCTTGTCAAGATGCAGTCAACCGGATTTGTAAGAAAGAAACATAATAAATACTGTGCTTTGTAATTTTCTTAACTATGTATCAATTTGACATAGCCTATACAGAGTGGCCCAAAAATAGGTTTACAGCCCTGTGGTTTTCAAATACATTTTACTTTATTTAAATAATGAATTTGTTTGCTTCGGTCTGTTCCGAGTATAATGTAAAGGTGAAAATATATTAGAAACAAATAATAAGCAAACTAAGTCAATACATGTATGGATAATAATAAATAAATGATATAAAATGTCATGAGCCGATCAGTACAACACTATATACCTACTTCTGGGCCACTTTGTACTTCTATGTGAGTAATAGTCTCACTCAACACTCTTCGGCTAGTATTTAGCCTCGATATCAAATCTTACTCCTACATTCGATGAAAAATTAAAGGTGATTAACAACGTGAACGCAAGAGTCACAGCTCATGTTTTTGAAATGACTCTCTAAAGAAAATGATCGCAATTGTCTCAAGTTCTCATATAATCGCAATTGTAGCAGGTTGCAATTGTCATGTGTTCGTTGCTATTAGTTCTATTGGAAATTAGAGGCTCCCTTCACTTCGATGTTTTCTCAAAGACTACCTTATTCCATGTGAATTGATATTATGAAAACTAAATTTAAAACTCATATGTACGGTGACATACAGGGTTTTTATGCGGAAGCAATGCACTTTGGGACACCAATGAAAAATATGCATTTGCTGAAAATTTATGCTCTGTAGAAAAAGCTGTTCATGAAAATTAAGGTTTCCTTTTATCTTACAAAGAATTATTTTACAGAAATAAATCAAGTAATATTCCATTGATTATGTCAAGAATATTAACAAGTTATTATAAATAAGTACTAATTTACGAAGGGTCCTCCAGTTGATTATTATATCTTATACAAATACATCTTCAGTTATGCCAGAACTAGAATGCTCCTCTTTAATCAAACGAGTTTTTAAGGCGACCCTAAATAATGTAAGATAATATAGGATGATCCATATGATTTTTAAAAATTCATAAAACATTGCTATATTTTACAGTCAGTAACGTCTTCCATTTAAGTACAATGTCAGACATGTGTCCACCGCCACTGAATTCGTATGCATTTATAGATTCAAGAAAATTATTATTAACCCTCTCACAAATGTCTATCGTGATGCTTACAATCATGAGTATGATTTCCGTCTTCAATTCTAAGGAAGTGCCTGTTTTTGTTGATGTACACCTGTTATTACACAATCCTCCATAA
This sequence comes from Thermobia domestica, assembly GCF_964235325.1. NCBI lineage: Eukaryota > Metazoa > Arthropoda > Insecta > Zygentoma > Lepismatidae > Thermobia > Thermobia domestica. The sequence continues at coordinate 119,494,892 of NC_137465.1, forward strand.
GAAGAAATCACAGGGTGAAAAATAACACGCCCTTGCCGACCACTTTAGCATTTCTTTAAAATGAAAACACATTACTCAGCAGTAAACTGCCTCATTACTGTAAACCAAAACAAACAAGTCAAAACAATTCAGGCTAGATTAATCATAGTGACAATAAATAGTAATAATTTTAAGGAAAAAAATTGCCAAATTAAAAAAAAAGAATGAACAAGGTTCAACTTTAGCGTCGTATATAGAACGCTCTTTAGGTATATATCACATCAGAGATTTTTCTCCGGGTTTTATTTTCCTCCCAAGATTTACTTTTCATGTGGGTGTGTCTACTATAAATGGACAGGATATTATTGTCGGGCACTGTATTATATGTTCTATTTTTCTGAAGGAAATACATAAGTGTTGAAAATGTGTTTGTTAACTTGTTCAAGGTTAGCGTACCCTTTTAGCATCGATGCTATATGAGAAAAGGACCTACAGTTTAATGTAAATTCCGAACAACTGTGATGCATGCAAATGCCAACACTTTTCAACTGGGAATAGTAAATCGTATCCGGTCTACCAAATGCGCATGCTCTAACTAGTAGACCAACGGGAATGCTTTGAAAATACAGAGTTCCAATGTTTTTCTCTATATTGGGATACATTCTATATACGTTTCATATGGATACCCATTTAAATAAAACAATAAGGAAAGAATAATAATCAAAAGATTTGTTTGTACAGCTTATCTACCAACATCTATGCATCAGCATTATAACATATAGACCGCATGAAATATTCCAGATGTCGTTATTATATTGACAAGTGCTCTGCAGCCTACGGTGGACTCTGCAGAAGGGAGTAGACTCTTAACGACGGGTCTCCTTGGTAACAATCTACAGAAGTGTTGATTGGACTGCCGTGCTTTAATATTATGAGAAGTTTCCTCATTAACAGCACAAGATCTGTCTTTGATGTGGTGCACACACTCTTTCATGCAAAACACATTTCTGAAATGTATGGAAACGAAAACTATTCCAAAATGCTTTATCTTCGTACAATATATATGGTATAGTTTACTATAATTATCGTGTGTTTCAATTGTTTGTCTCTAAAGTCTTTCTGTAAACAAAATCTGTATATAGTAAACGTATGCACAGTATATTAACAGCAAAAGTTAGTAAAATCATCCGTCTATGATTTGTCTACGAATACATCTTGTGTAATAAAGCTTTAGTAATATAGAAGTCACAAAATTAATTCCAATTATTGCACATCACAAGTTCCATTACCTGTGTATTAGCAGTCAAGAGGAAAAACTCAAGCATCAATACATAAATTAGTAGGGTTTGCTTTTGCTTTTTGTTCCATTAACATAAATGAGTTTTTAATACGTTTGACGATAACATCATCTAGATATTTAAATAAACTTCCTGCCAGTGCAACAACGATTGGAGAAAACATTTATTTTCAGCTGGGGTTTATGTTACTTCGCCACTATCCATATATTTGTGGCTGCCGTAATCAGAGCTCTGTTTCGTAATTCAAAAAGTTTATCAGTCACTTCGTGAGTGTAGTACATTTTGCAGTTTTCCATCGAAAATCGAATCCAGGGCTTTTAAAATCATTTATCAATTTGTCATCATCATAATAACAATCGGTATTCCGCTAATACGGGCAGGTCATTCATCTCAAACTGAGATCCACCACGGTCTTCAGCTAACCTCTTCGACTTCACGTACACGCAAAAAGAAAAGGTTACTAGTAAACTAGAAAAAGGTGGACAGTAATCAAGTTAGTTTGTCAATATAGGGACAACAAAGCCATGAGTCCCAGCAACCAAACCAAAAAGGTTAACGAGGGAAGGCGATTGCAACCTTGCGTCACGGTTAATATTGCTAGGTTACGGTTTAATAACTCACAGCAGTGGCGTATTTAGGGGGGTGGCTTCCGGGCTTAAGCCCCCCCCGAAATCTTACTTAGTATAGTAAAGTAAAAGAAATATCTTGCAGAATTTTCACATTTCCAGGCAAAGCCCCCCCCCCAAAAGTTAGCAAAGCCCCTCCCGAAACAAAATCGTAAATACGCCACTGACTCACAGGGTACGCTAACCGATCACGTAGTTACCACTACCGACCACAGCCTGTAACCCGTCATCTAGTTAGCATGTTGGAAAAACCGACTACTCGGTTAATGAAGCAGGGTGCGTCAACTATAGTGATCGAATATTCTGGTTAACATATTCAGTTGGTTAAAATAATTGGAGCTGTTCCTTCTAACACAACTTTCACAATTGCGAATACACATAGAAAGATGCAATATTAAAAAATGACAACTCCTTAAGGTTATGATTCAGTTGTACGTTTGTCTTACCCCTATCAGAAAAACATAAAAACTTACAGTGAACATTTGTGTGCGCGTACTCTTTACTATAATCAAAGCTTCACTCGGTATATTTAATATTTTACAGTGAAGCAACGTAAAATGTATTTCCTATAACCCACCACGAAATTAGCAGTAGGAGTGTATGAATGTTTTGACGGCAGTTCTACGATTAGTAGTGCTACCGTCTTGCGTCATTATTTGTACTACGGACATGACATAAGAATATATTCATTTAAATATCAGAAAATGTATAAACTCCCGTAAATAAACTTTCCTTCGCATTTCTCTATTAATTCATGTGGAATCCATATTTCAAGAACTGTTTTCCTATTCATTCGAACGTATTCACAATTGTTAAGACTCTTCGTTCTTAAAATTGCAAATGGCGGTGTTGCTGTTTGTGCTTTTAGTAATGCAGTGTTACCAGTAAACAAGTTCTGGAGGGTTAAATTTACCTTGTGTGAAAATCGGTTGATAACAGCAGAGTGTTTAAATTAAATTAACCTTCTTCAATTGGTTACCTTTTTCTAACCTACTTTATAGGTTAATAACTACCAAACACTGTATTGTTTCTACTCATTTTCCAGTAATCTTATTCGATTGATTACAGGTGACCTCGTAAAATTAATCTTTTTTTTTAATCTCAGAAGGGTTGTTGCAAATTATTAACACGTTCGCTGCTGAGGACGCCCATCGGCGCCCAGTACTGAATTTGGCATATGCGCCGGACGCCTCTCGGCGCTTGTCCCTGCAGCTGATTCACTTTCCCGCCAGCGCTAGTGCAGGTATTGGTGCAAGGTGCAGATGCAAGTGAATCAGCTGCAGGGACAAGCGCCGATAGGCGTCCGGCGCATATGCCAAATTCAGTACTGGACGCCGATGGGCGTTCTCAGCAGCGAACGTGTTAACTGGTTCTAGCAGCCAAATTAGCCATTAGCCTCCACTAGGTTACCGCTTATTTTTCTCAGTGTAGATATATTTTTGTTTGATTTTACTATAGTTTTCCTTTCAGCAGTGAGACTGCATGAGACATGGACCTACAGCTTAACGTATTATCCGAATCAAACCCGGGTCCCTCGCACTAAAAACATTTCCTGTTTGAATACTACCCATCGACTGTAGCTTCTTTCGCCCATCCCTCTTTTCTGCTACCAGCACGTACAAATTTTAAAGCTTTTCCTAAAGCTACCATGCCTCTAGCACGTCCTTCGTGATAATTTCTTTTTAGAAACTGTTGCAATCAATTTTACTTCATCTCTCCTTACTATATCTAACTATATCCAACACTTCCTGATTAGTTTTAAGCTTGATCCAGCTAAAGTCGTCTTCACACCCATATCCGAAAGCATCCCGTGTTTTCTTATCACTTTTACGTAGTATCTTTTATTTCTTGTCCATAGAGTACATCACTCCACACGAAACATTTCATTAGTTTTTTCCTTAATTCTATTCTAGGGCCAACAAAACAGACTTTTCTGCTTCCCAAATGATTCTTTCACAATTCCTATCCTGGCTTTATTTCACTTTCCTACTTCATGTCCTCACTAATAATATTACATGGATATCGGAAGCTAGTCAAATTTCCTACTTTTCTCCCTCCTCCTCCTATATTTGATTCTGACCTCTTTCTATCCTTTATATATTTTACTGCATCGAAATTGCATCACTTTTATTGAACTAACCATATTACATACTGTAGATGATTCTATCTACAATGAATTTGATAGAAAACGAAGTGCATCAAACGTGAGCGTAATAACAACGATTGCAAATATCAAATAGTAAGTTATTCACAAAACCGTGAAATATATATCAAAAGAAATAACATAATTAACCGAATTAGGTAAATCTTGCGCCGATAGAGTTAAAAGTTCCCCAAGTTGTTCCAATGAAAATTTCTGTGTACAGTGACCGTAATTTGCCGTTAACCGATACTCGTATTATGAGCGAAAATTATATTCAGTAACGTGTGTCGTCATTTTGTGTCTAAGAATATACAAAAGAACCTCATTCATTGTGGAAATTCAATGCCGATTTCGAGCAGAATTCCAAACCAAAACTTGTTTCAAACAGTATGAATACAGTAACAGTATCAAAGAAGTGTCAAACCTACCGGTTCAGCTGCATCAAGATTTCAGTAAAACTGAAAGACTTACGACCATATTTCTGCATTGAGACGCGAGACTGATATGAAGTTGGTTGTTCCGCTGACTCGCTCATCTTTAGGAACGAGGCAACCACACATCTTTATGGAAGGTTGAATCAGTACAATGTGTGCAACTAAGTAATAGAAAAGTCATAGAGCATAAGCAGCACTCACGTAGTTGAACATCATTCGCAACTTCGAAAAAAAGAAATTGCATTATTTTTAGCAACTCAAAGTCACTAGAATGAGACTTAAACATGAGATGAAACTGACTCAAACTTGTTGAATGATGACAGCGATAATTACACAACTCGAATGTAAAAGAAACTATATTCTCTCACTATCACAAAATCGTGCGAGAATCGTGATCGAAATTTGTTCCAAAGGACGCAAGGACAAGTAGATGAGGCATTAAAGCGTTGGTCATCCTAGTGCTCAGATTTATCTCATGTAACCCTTTCTTGCGTAGTTTCGTGACGGATACCTCCTACGTTTCTCCACGCCCGTCGATGATCATGGTTTTCGCAACCGTATCAGCGTACTTAATGATCGATAACGATAACCCTACACCAGGCCCATATCTACGGGGGGCTAGGGTGGGCCGGGTCCCCTAAATTTGTATAGTTGCAAATGAACTATAATATGGTGATGAACTATAATATGGTTGGGTCGCCCCCTACATTTTTGGGATGGCTACCGGCCTGCCCTACACGTGTGTGTAAGGAAATTTATTGCGCAGTTCTTTCCCATATCGCCGGAGCTGGACACATTGAATGTCAAAGAAAATAAAGTCTGCTGACTGACTGCAGAGGTTATCCATAAATCAAGAACAAAGTTATTTGCTCTGTTTCTATTCAAACTAGCGGTCAATACTTCAACGCTATATGGACCACCTTATTAAAGTAAAGCAATGAATGATAAAACCGGAAATTAACTAAGAACCATTATACAAATTTAATTTAATAGGTTTAGTTGTTCCGCCGAAGCCTTTGGCTAAGATAATGTAGCGCTCAATTAAAAGCTCTAAATGTTTACATTTAATATTTTTTGTTTGCTCACCAATCTTCCCAAAACTTTGTACCATACTTATACAATCATTCAAAACCATTGTTATACAAAACATTTTATTGATTTGAATCAATGAGTAGCAAGCGAAAGCGACATCTATTAGCGTCCGGAGGTAAGCGATAATATCTCAGGTAGCGAACTCTGTTACGAATTATCATTACACAGAGACAGACATTTGCTTTTATTATTAGGCAAACTAAAGTTACAACTATGCATTAGGGAAACAAATGACGGAAAGCAGTAAAAGCATTTTAAAATAAACAAATGAAGTATAAGAGAATATAAGGGGAAGTTAAAAATGTCTTGCAATATGATCTTTTAGGGACATTTTGACACGTTAAGAATCAAGTAGATACTATTCTGAAAGTTTATAATAAGTTTATTCTGCAAAAGCGATAATGCTTCACAGTAATCCTTGCCCTAGCTAGGAAACAGAAAACCTTCCCCCGAAATGTAGTATTTCAAAGTACAAGAACTCATAAGCGGACTGCTGTGGATTAGTAGATTTTGGAAATCTTGCGGGATAACTTACTGTGGGAGATTTCGACCTATTATAAACAATGAAATCCTTCTCATCTTTGGAGTATAAGAAACATAAAACGTAATGAAATACTAGATATAAGGTTGCTACTATCTACATATGGCTTATTTGCATATTGCTGCGATTCATTACAACATGAGTTCAGATACAAGAGGAACACTGAAACAATGTAAGCTCGTTAAAAACGAACTTTGTTTTACACCTGTTTTCCAACATACTGCTTTCAGTATTTGCTACCCATAGTAATCGAACACAAAGTACAATAATCGGAAATCACAATTTAACACAATAATTTTCGGAATCCATATGCGAAGAATCCAACAAAGGCTGATCTCTTCCAAATGAAACTGACCTTCTCAAGTCTTCTTTCACAACATTTTGCCATAACAAAGTTGTCATAAGTTGAAGTTGTTTTTCAAACTGCGGAAGGAAGATATATTAAGGATTGACAATTTTGAGTACTGTGTAGTGAAAGACAGCATTTCTATACCAGCATTAGAGGCTTTGTTTAATACATCGGGATCTCCGACACGTGTACTGTGCTCATCTAAATCCAAAGGTACTTTACGATTGGGCTTATATCATACTAAATGGCCCAGAAGCCAAGAAAGAGTGTTCGTTATGTAACCTTAACCTGTAATGTATACACTAACTGTAAGATGAAATAGATGGTAGTCCGTTTCTCTGATGACTTTCCTTATAAAAGCTGGCACGAGTTGTCGCAGTAAAAAGCAGTATGTCAGCCTGACACACATGCATACAGAGGGTATGCTCTATCACGATACCGGTACCAATCTTTTACCACTTTTCATCAACATATATTACCGCTATACCTTATTTTTGACTTACTGAAACTTAAAATATGGATATTTCTGTTAAATAAAGCTTTATTTCCCTATTTTAGAGGCTTCTGCTTCCGTTGCAACAGGCAAAATTAACTTCTCTGCATATGCAACCTGTCACTGAGAACCGATACTAACCTTCCACATACTGAATCTTTCTTCCCGCGTGCATGTGTAATCACTAGCTCTGCCAGATCTAAAAATTGTCGAAATCTCCTGAGAGTCGATATCTTCCTAAATGACCCTATATTGGAACACAACATAACCGTATTTATTACAGTACAATAAAGTTGGTTTCGTGTTGGATTGCCGACACCTTGCTGACAGTTTTCCGATTCCATGCCAATAAAACGTCTTGTTCTTAGTGGCGAAGTCAGTTATTGTTCTTTCCACCCCCTGCTGGTTGGTGAAGTGTCGTAATTTCGGGAAGTGCGCTATGGACCCACAATAGGTAGTAATCCCAAGAGGCAAGGTCAGAATTATTAGCCGGGAGTGGCATCAGTTCGATGTCATCAAATTCTTGGATTTGCTTTTGTTGCACTTTTAGAGGGGAGTGAGGTTATGCGTTATCCTGTAGCACCAAGGTGCTTTCGGTTCACCAATGCAGGACATGTTTGGTGTAAGTCACCATTTACTCTCTCCAACTGCTTGCTGGGAATAAAGATCGATGTTGGTGGCACAACCGTTAGGAATGAAATGTTCTTGTACATTTCGATTTCGAAAAGAAAAACTCGCTTTTCGTGGCATGTGACAATTCATTTCAGGAAATGTACATCACTCAGATTTTGCAGCAGTTTCCGACACACATCTACTCTCTTCTGGACCTCAACTAGAGTCCTTTCATGTGATAATACAGAAGCACCTGATGGTTTTCTCGAGATTTTGAAGATGGTGTTCTATAACGGTTTGGGACATGAAGAATTAGTTTGACAATCGTCGTGTGTTGATAGAAGGATATAATCTATGGGCTGTCGTATAACTTCAAAATATGTTTCCTTGGAGTGGCCAGATCTTGGCTGGTCACTGCACGAAAATTTTGTAACCAACAAGTTGTTGTGCTGTAGTCACTGCATCTTTCCGTAAAGAATGACAAATGTTTTGAGTTGCTGTCGCAGCATAATGTCCGATTCGAACTCATACAGTAAAAGTCATTGTATCTCTCATTGTTGTCTACTTACCATCACTGTAACTAAAAACTGAAGATATTGTTAGAGTGTCGGTTTTTGTGTTAAATTGCTTAGCACACAGCCTCTTGGGTCAATTTGACTTTGTGTTTATGATCGATCAGGACTTATATACGTGCTTCTTGTTTGAGTTGTTGAAATATTGAAAGACTTGTGACTCAGTTTTGTACATTTAAAAAATTCTTCCTTAACAGTGAGATAAAAATGAAATGGCAATTAACACTGTTTGGATGAACAGATCGACGTACTAGATAAAACCATTTTAATGAGCCATTAGAATAAGTGGAAAAACTGTTCCGATTATAATCGGAATTCTTTAGATAATTATGCAATAATGAATGTTAAACAGATGAAACATTGGGAAGTCAATTGCCGTGATAGAGTTATAGATGTAAAGATTAAGAACTTCTTTAAATGTTTCCAAGTGAAATCTATTTTGAATAAATTGAAGTGCGGAGAAAAACCGTAAAAGCAGTTTAAAATTCAATGTAGGATTCAACCTGGCAACTTCTTATTTAAAAAATTAAAAGTTTTCCTCTTTGTTCCTTAGTTGTAATCCATAGCGCGCAGAATACGACCTTTAAGAATTTAAAAAGGGAGAAAAACAACTTTGGTGTTCTAATTTAATCAACTAGGACGCATTAAAACCTTGAGTGAATAATGGTGAAGAATATATATATCAGAGGAACGATTGTCAGTTAGTGCTTCAATGCGTCCATAAGAGAATTCAATTTCCTGGCTGAAGGTTATCATCACGTCACGTCCTTCAGTCTTCCAGTTGATTTTCAATTGTTTGGGTTTAGGGAAAATAGATTTCTATTTCCATTTTAATTACAGTTCTATTGATGGTTCTCCTTTCCCTTTTGCTATTCAAGCTTGGGTCCGAATGGCAAAATACATTTCAAAATCTAATTAGAAAATCAAACAGTGTATTTACTATCGAAAGAGGTAACGTAGATGCGATAGATTTAATTCCATATTTAATAGTGTTAGCAATTTCAAAATGTTCACTTTCACCAGACGGATTTAGTTAATAAAGCACTCAGTGAAGACGCTGGATAGAGCAAGGGTACGAGGTGACTCTTGGTGGCTACGGTTGCCCCCGATTACCCCCCAGACATATTGCATTGTAATATAGTTCAAGTAATGTAAACCTGCTTTTATCGCTATACAAGAAAATAGCTGCCTCCCAAAAAAAATTCTATGCTCTTCAAAACGTTAAAGTTGGCGTCGTCACTAGAAACACACCTTCAGAGCTCTTGCATATTAGATATACTATTTCCAATCTAACATAATTTACCAATAACAATTAAGTAATAATTTAATGCTATTAGTACACTAGTACAATCATAATAATACTGACATTATTATCACTAAGGCCCGGATTTATATGTAAAAACAATTCTTTTTCTAAACACATACAAGCCTAAAACAAAGGTTATCCCAATTATGCAAGTGTAAATTAAAACTTTTATTTCACATAAAAATTAACAATTTCTGAAAAACTTAAGTAAATAAATATTTTGGACATTTTCGTAATATATACATATTTTTAATAATTTTCCGTTATTTTATTCTAAACTTCACAACGAATTGCTTCTTCCTTTCAATCGAAAGAAATTAACATCGGAAAAACAATAGGTTATATAAATCTATCCATCGTATTTACAAGCAATTTTCACCTACAGAAACAGTGTCATTATAAATATAAACCCTTTATCCTAAAGTGAACAAGTTAGTGTCAAGTGGGAAAATTTTTTTGGAAAAATTGCCAATTAGAATCGAACTTTTCAAAGAAACAAATCACGATCTTTCACTTCATCCAACACCCGCAATCACGCGGTGGGGTACCACACATAATGCAGTACTATGTTATGTAGAGAATTTTGAAGCATTTGTATTTGTAGTAACTAAAGTAAACCCTGATGATGCTTCGTCCATTGAAATTGTTCAAAATTTAGTAAGTAACAGTGGCTTGAAATGTGACTTGGCTTTCATATCGGCCAATTTCGGTTTCCTGACACCAGTGGCGGCAATTGGACGTTAAAAGTGGAGGGGGGGGCAAGACATGATCTGAATACGTGTATATCAATCTTAGTTTCCCTGGGTGTTTCTGACACTTTGTTTGACGAGAGGTTGTATAACTAATAGGATACTATCTTTTTCTGTTAAAATGCCGTATATCGTATTTCATATTTTATTAAGTAAATTGACAAAAGCAACGGAGGTAGATACTAGCCCTTTGTACTCTTAAAACAACGAAAGTGTAAGAAGAGATTTGAGTCCTTGCTCATGAACATCTTAAAATTCTATCTGGGAAATTGTGTAATCAGATTATTAAATAACAAATTTACAAATCAAATAAATAGAAAGGATAATACTTGTATTAATCATAGCAATGAATAACGAGTCTTGTTTTGTAGAAGTTATATTGAAACTGGGGATTAATGAGCAACTTAATTTTTAATTCCACAGATGCTATTAAATGTATGTTATTACTCTTACAAAATGAAAGACAGTAAATACTACAAACATATGCTACCACATTTAAAGAGATATTTGCTTTTGCAGCTTCCCAAAACGTGTTCGTTGCCATTAGGGGCAGTTTTCACTTTCTTGGAACATATCAAAACACAATATTTAAAATCACTTCACACCCACTTATACAAAATAATCCTAAAACCTAGAATTATGTTGAATTCACTAAATTTAATTGTAGATACACTCGTACACCCCTAAACACACCATTTCACTCGTATATTACACTACAAAACAATGGAAAAGGTAGAAGCTGTTTCTTAATACGCTCTTTTTAATCAATATTCATTACTTTAGAAAGAAGAAAAGACATTTGAGGAACTGTCAATTTTTGTGCAATTAAAGAATAACTTATGAAATACTTCCTTTTTTACGAAATGTTCTCTCAATTAGTTTCAAAGCGGCTGACTACCATATCGAGCCCTTGTAAGAAGAAGGTAAATCCATTTTTTAATTTTGTCAGGGAACGAACAAAAAGTGACGCCCTCATATTTTCACAATTGTTGAACAACTTTTTTTTGTTTAATGGTTAATTTCACTCATTTGTATTAAGTAGTGACCACTAAACAAAAGAAAATGTTCAACAATTCTGAAACATAAGGGCGTTACTTTTCCTACGTTTTCTGACAAAATTGAAAAATGGATTTAGCAGGTTTTGCTTCTATACCCCTAAATTGAAAGTATGCTGGAATTGTGCTCCAATAGGTTAATTTTGGGGTTATTTTCCGTGGCAATTAAAACGCAATTCCTGTAGCTTTCTTAACTTCACGGAAGGCAACCAATACGTAGTCATGCAACGGCAAATACTATATGGCACCATTTTTTCCTATGAAACAGTAATACATACAAAAACTTTACATTTCCAAATGAAACTATATATACATTAGTGTGTTACTTCAAAAAAAGTGGGAGGCAACTGCCCCCCTTTGCCCCCCTAATCGCCGCCCATGCCTGACACTATATAGTCTAGTGCAATTTGACAGAAAGTGTCCAAACCCGGAATTTTATAATAACAAGCTGAAAATTGGTGGAGATGTTCACATTGTTGTTTGGAACAACACACTTAAAATCTCAAAAAATCCCCACTTGGGGAAACCAAGATATGAAATCATCAAGATGGTCGACGATAGAACTTATCCATTAAATTTTAAAACGTTGTATTTTCTGAATATTTCGAGATAGAAACTTCGTTCTTGCTTCACTTTACTCAGAATAAATTAAAAATTATTATTTATAGCAACGTCTTGTTATACACTGTTGTTGTCTTTTAAAATGGTGCCTTGAAGTGAAAGGAATGTGTATTTTTAATTTATATTTCAATCTTTAACTGTGAAAACTTTGAAACAGAATTATATACGGGAAAATGTTCTGAAGTAATCGTTAGTCGCTCTTTCAAGATCTTTCCAACGAGTCCAAAATCACAGACTATCTCTAAAAATAACAGAGTTAGCCAATTTAAAGTAGAACTCGCAGTAACCATCTTTAAAAATAAGCGAATCAAAATCCTTATGACGTTGTAAACGGAAGTAAACGAAATTTGTATTGCAAATAATAGTTGCAATATTCGGGATGACTTCTGTTATATTTCTACCATAAATAAGTGTGAAACATATAGCTTACGGAATGTTCTTAAGAGGCAGATGTACATTATAATTTTTCTAAAACTTAAGTTTTCAGTACTGAAAAATATTTCTCTATTTAATGATTCAACTGATCCATATTGTTTTCTATTGAGGGAGTGCGGTGGCTCAGTGGTAGAGCATTCACCTCCGGTGCTTGGGGTCCCTGGTTCGATCCCAGCTCGCGCCATGTGAACTTTGTGGTGGACAAACACCGTGCTCGTGGGTTTCCTCGGGGTTCTCCCGTTTCCTCCCACTTTCTTCATTCCACCATTTCACTCATCTCTCATCATCACCATTTCCTTTAGCCTAACCGGCATAAGCGTGGGATGTAAAACTTAGATTTTTGTTTTCTATTGAAACAATTCCTTTTTAAAATCAATATTCAAACAATAAATTATATTTTCGGTTCAATTCTTCTGGGAGTGTTTTATGCAAAATACTAGCAGAACTGTTATGATATCTTCTGATGTATAGGTTATATTTTATAAAAACAATATTATATATATATATATATATATATATATATATATATATATATATATAAATGATTGTCTTGTGAAACAAGATGTTTATGATTATAAAGTGAAACAAGTTAATCTTCAGCCATGAACATTATCAGATAACAATAATTGTTAGACAGAAGAATAATTAATGAGCGTGGAACTGCTCATGTCAATGGAATATGGAACTGCTCATGTCACCGCATATAGTTCAAGCTCTTCCGTGTCATCGTCCTCACCTAGAATGTGTGAACGGTTTTCACAGCCATGATCAACTCAATAAGCACATATTGTCGAACAATTTAAGCCACTTCTTCGGCATTCGCAATTTCGTTCGCAACCAGACTTACGATTACAATATATTTTCAGGTGCAGAGGCATTTTCACTTGAAATAGGTTTGTAATAACCATCTACTAACATTCATCCTCATTCTGTTGGTGATAAATTCACGCTGTTCTACTGCTGAACCTGGTGATAAACTAGGTAGTCATTTTGCTTTGTTGTAGTTGATGGTGGTGGGAGTGAAGGTAAGTCAAATGCTGATTTAACAGATTGTATTGCCACAGTTCTCATGTATTGACGGTACCTTGCTTTATACAGGTTACCATTTATATCAAAGTCATATAATCTAGAAAAAAGGATTCCCCAGCATTCGCAATTTCTTCGTGAGTTGCGTCTGATCTGTTAAATATACTTACACGTTTTCTTAAAAGAGAGTTCTTTCGAAATTTCCTAAAAGCTATTTTTTCCTCTCCTAAACGGCGTAGAAGTTGTATCACACCCAGTTGCAGAATGGAGAAAAATAATATAAGAAATAACTTCTTTGAGATCAACTTGTAGTTTCTTACTGCTGTAAATTTTATGAGGATTGTCTCTTTTTCCTGGTATCAGCACGTGCAGCCAAAAGAACTAACAAATCAGTGTTTTCTCCTACGAGAACTGAAGATACTCCTGTTCTTGTTACGGTAACTGATATTGAAACCGCCAAGAAGTCTGCGTCGGCGGAACCTTGAAGTACCTTAATGCTCGCTGATTGAAGATGCTCTGTTAAAAGTTCTATAAATCTTCTTTTGTTGGAGACGTTTGCCAAAAATAGTTCTTGGGTTTGAAATCGTCCATTATTGTCTCCGTTACTGATTCTTTACACCTTCGTCTCTCGTGCTCTTCATCTTTCTTGCTTGGTCCTGAGTAACTATCAAAAACGACATTAACTATTTGTCCGTAATGTTGCTGAATATATTTAACATACTGGAGACATATCTGACGAAAATTGGCCGCGCGCATCCACGTTACGCGATGTAATAGAAAACTTTCGTCAATTGTATACGGGATCTGATGGTAATATGTTCTCGGAAGGAGCAAGTTCCTCCAAAACAGCGATCAATGCTGATTTCTTGTCTTTTCGCATTGAAACACCATCAAAAAGAGCAGGTGGTCTTGCGGCCATCTCGTACCTCAAGTATTCGGATAACTCCTCATCGCTTCGCACGACACATAGAATACAATGAAAAACTTGGTTAGGGTTAACTTCAACATCTCTTTTTTAAAATTTTATAGTTTTGGCTACACTTGCAAGCGATAGAACCTTGTCTCTTTTATAGCTTTGGCTACACTTGCAAGCGATAGAACCTTGTCTCTTCGCTTTAGATGGACGTCACTAAAGCGTTGACCCACAATTGATTTAATCGCAGCTACACCGCGATCTTGTGATCCATCACAATTCACAGTTCCATTGCCCACCAAGCCAGTAGATATGGAAAACAAAAGATTTGACGAGATTTTAAAAGGATTATGCAATTGCAGCCAGGTCGGTCATCATCTCCTGAAGATCGTTATTGTCCCTAGCTTTCCGAGATTCTCTCAGTTCCACGTGCTGTTCGGATGTTGTAATGAAAACAACGGTGAAGATTTTGACGGCGTCTATAACATGTGCTGGTGCAGACATTGCACAGGCTCAGCGCGCAACCACATTTTCGGTCATTCCTCGATCATGTGTTAATCTACCTGCAGCCTTCATCGTACGCATTAACACTTGTTCAATTGTTATAACCATCCCTATTCGTGACCAAAATTATTCTATTGTTCTAATTGTGAAATAGTTATGCTTCATGATTCTTCAGGACTCATAATTGTTTCTAGTTTCAGCATTTGTTGCAATTAAGTTCGGGCAGACTTTGCATAATTGAAGTGGCTTGTATCATGCAAGAAACAGATCATACATTGGACGCTATAAAGGTGAAGGTTCCAATCACCTGAACGTTCTGCTCTAATGAAGGGACGCATAATGTTAACCGTTTCGAAGTATTGCGCCCACAGTATTCCGGTTCGATTTGGGACAGATACGTTGGGTAATGTTTTGTGTAACATATTTTGAATGTCCAGTAGACATTGAGACGTGCTTATATTTTCCTGTGACAATGTACCTCGAAGTACATCTAAGTGCAAGTTTTTCAATATATGAGTACAATCTTCATTTACATTAATTTCATTTAGTAACAGCTTTGCAAGCGAAACCTGAGTCGGAAAATGCGCACAAATAGCTTGAGCATATGCATACCCAGTCATCATGTAGGCTACTGTGTTCTTTGCGCAAATTGTCTCCCACAGCTCTTCCAAACCGCTACCAGCCAGAATGTTTCCAACAACACCGAGAAATGACATAAATAGGTGAAACCCACAAAATTGCACAATCACGCGCAAGAGAGAGTTGTCTTTTTCTGCTGCTAGAACCATTATCTATGGCTTTACCATATAGAGGCTGATCACAGGATTTTTTTCACTACACAGGATTTTCATGCATTGCTCCACTGCGTTCAGGAGACAAGTGTACATTGTACTTAGGATTCCTGGGGCAATATTCACAAAAGGTAGAGGCGAAACATCTGATGTTTCGTATTCCTTCGGTCTTGCTATGGTCATTGCGTCCATATATCCATTCCAAACTAGGGCTTGACATTTTTTTCATCATGTATTCCAACATCCAGCATAGATTAACTAGTCGAGCATTTTTGGTATTTTCTGATTCTGAGAGAACTTCGCTTCCACCTGAAGAAGGCACGCTCCTGCCTTCAAAGGTCGCTGGTAAGTCATTACAGTACAAAAGCCTAACGGTTCCAATTTGGAATCTGTAGAAAAATTTGGAATCTCTCTTTTGTTTTTCTATTCGTAAATAATAGAACCTTTATTAATTAGATTCTACGTCACCAAATGTTAATAATAATTTGAGGTGTAGCGCCATCCACTGATCAACTAATATAGCATAATAGTAAATTGTGGTATGCTATCACTGCTAGCTCAACATAAAACTGATTAGCTGCGTTAATTTTAGAGATAGAACAATGATTTTGCGCTCGTTGGAAAGATCTTGAAACAGCGACTAACGATTACTTCAGAACATTTTCCAGTATATAATTCCATTTCAAAGTTATTCACAAATAAAGATTGAAGTACAAATTGAAAATACACATTCCTTTCACTTTAATTCGTCATATTTAAAGACAACAATAGCGTATGATAAGAAGTCGTTATAAACAATAATTTTGAATCTATTCTGAGAGAAATGAAGCAAGAAACAAGTTTCTAATTTGAAATATCGAGGAGATACGACATTTTAAAATTTAAGGGATAAATTCTGTCATCGGCCATTTTAATGACGTTATATCTTGGTTTACCCAAGTGCACTGAGAAAAATCCGTTCTCCGAACAGCGGTATATTGTACAAATATACGGAATCCTCTTGCTTACTACAGAAATCAGTATGGAGCATATGCTATCCATATGCTTCATACACATTGCCTTTAGATATTACATCATGCCGTTGCAGGATGTCTAACATCTAACAATTTTCCGTATATCACATGCATATACTTATGTTACACTCCTCAGCTATATGCTATATACGTCCATTTGTATGTGAGATCCTGATCGCCTGTATTGATTCATACGGAAAGTACGTATAGATCTAACACTTATACGGAAACTATTATAAAGCATCCATTTTCAGTCATACATCTGCTGTATGTTAAGTCTAAAAACTACAGGAATTACACATGTAACCTACCTTTTTAAGTAAGCCACCTACATTTGTTTTCTCAGTGTGGGATTTTTTTTTTTTTTGTGATTTTGAGTTTGTTGTTCAGAAGAACAATGTGAACATCTCTACCAATTTTCAGCTTGTTATTATGAAATTCTGGACCAAACCTAAATGCACTGAACTAATGAAAAAACTAGAAACTAAGAGAGATTTATTGAGTACTTTCGATAAAGAAGTATAATGCGTTGAAAGAAAGCGGAATGTTAATTTTGCTTTGAAAGCTGAAGTCGTAAGGTAAAAATGAGGATTTGATTGAAAAAAACGTTGGCTATCAAACCTTATGTAAAATATCTGGAGGATTGGAAGGCCAAAACACAAGTGAAGTTGATGGTATGGATATTCGTGATATGCCCCTTTTCAAATATACGAGTGGAGTTGATTTTTAGTTTAGCGTCCCTTTCAGCAACGAGGCTATATGAGACGTGGACCTACTGATTAACGTGGAATCCAAACCACATGAGCTCCCGCCGGGAATCGAACTTCAAACACACGAGGTTAACATCGTGTGATGTAGAACATTCCTTTTCTCAATAGAAGGCATTATTCCGTGACAATAGGCAGGCTTTAGGATGAGCAATTTGTAAAAGACATTATTAATTGAATGCAATCCCCATGAAATTTCGACATCTGATGAATAGGAGCTATTGGTGAGTACCAGTGTTTATTTTTCCTATCTTGGGTGTTTTCTCATACTTTTCTTTGTTATTTTTTTTGTTAAATATTTTTTAATTTTTAGCAAATGTTTTTTTCTCACTTTTAGATCATAAAAATAAATATTTTACAGTCTTTTAGCACATAAAATTCCGGGCCCTAATTATCACTGTGTTATTAGTAGTAACAGTAGTGATAATAGCAATACTAGAATGTTTCTAATTTAAAGCGACACGATGTTACAGTAAAATGTAGGTACTGTAGACTACCTGTATCAATAATTTAGTAATTTATCTTCATGTTCATCATATAAATAAAGTCAGTGCGCTTTTAATTATTAATCTATAACACGAAATGGAAGCCAATAAATTATATTCTAATAACAAGGCGAAAAAGATACTGCTCAACTGTTAAGTCCATGACAACCAGGTCCAATGGGTGCTGTCGTGTCGGAATATTTGTTTTCAAGATACATTGTTTGAAGTGTGTCCGTGATTTTGTCAGTGACGTAATCACGAGATCTAACAACTTGTCGAGCTCTTGACGAACAAGATTTTCCGTTCATTTTAAAGTGAAACAGTAGCAACGACAATGCGGGAGCCTCTGACTTTAAGCACTTTCAAATGTGGAAGATCTTTTCCCACCCATAATCTGCCATACAATTGTAATTATATATTTTTTAAAAAATAATGTAGGTATTAGATCAAATGATGTAGGTGATGACATTTTAACGTTTCAATATTAAATGAAGGAAATACTGTACATATGCTTTAGTGGGTGTATATAAGGAAGTCCAAATTAACTAAATATGTTCGACATTCCTATGAATTTTAAAACTTGTCGTACCCTTTTCCATACATATACAAACCAGGAAGATTTCGTTTCCCGATATTATTAAACTAAGTTATTAATACGTAATTTACATTTTATTCGAAATAACAAGGAATGTATCTACACAATTATTTGTGAATTTAGTGTCTACTTTACTACTTGCAAATCTATTACTTTCTTTCTAAGGTATTGAATCTTCAAGAGAGAAACTATGTAGTACTAGCAAAAAGACACCTTCCTTGAACGGGAGGAATCGGTTTATGAGAAGTAAGTACTTGAATCCTTTCGCCCTTTAGAATATGAATTGCAATAAAAGTGTAAATATAAAAATCCATAACGTCACCTATTTCCATCCCGCCATCAATCCCCATGCTGATGGAGATTAATTTCACTTCAACGTCATATAAGTGACCCCGAAAACTATGGGTTAGACACTAATAGATAGGTAAAAGTCGTTTTCGATTATTTTTACATGTCACCACTCCATTTTTTGTATAAAATACTACTCTCTCGCTCCTCTTATAATAAGCATTTTAATCAATTTCATATCATAAAGGATTCTTGGAAGGGCTGAGATTGTCAATCATGTCAACTATCATTTTATTTCTTTCAGTAGATATTCGATTTTTAGTATAAATTAAGAGAATCACCAATCTACCTTTCAGTGTATGCATTTTATCAATATGATCCTTGGAAGGCCTGAGGTTGATAAACACTGCGGAACATTTTTTATACTTAACTCTGCATATTTTTCAGCTGTTTCTATATGATTTTGCAACCTTATTCGAAATCTAAAATCCGTTTCTCTCTGCAATCTATAGTTTTCATGCAATTTGGAACTTCTATATTTTGTAAAGGTCATCATCCATTAGTATTTGGTAATTGTTCTCACTTAAACCTACTCCAACAACAGAGCACATATTCACAATATTGACGTTCTCTTCCATTCTGTCCTGTTTCAGATTACATCATGGTTTCTTCAAGTAGCTAGAATTGTGTAAATAAACCTGACGCCTTTTGTTATGTATGTGGCTGCTACACACTTTCCCATTAAAGGCGCAATATAACATTGTTTGTTAGTCGTGTCTACAGAAAGTATTTTCAAGGCTCCATTGGTGAGCAAGACAAAAAATGGGCTCCTCATATCGTGTGTCATACAGTAATTGTAACGCAATTTACATGATTGGACGAAAGGAAAGCGAAAGTACATGATTTTAGAAGCTCTCATGGTTCGGCGGTGAAATTAACAGCCGAAGGACAATCTAAATGGCTGTTAATTTCACCTGGTTAATACAAAGAGTATTGGCAAGAAAAATCGACATTCTATTTTGTATCTGAGTATTCCCTCATCAGTTCGACCTATCCCACGCAGGAATTAACTCCCAGTTCTATATTTAATGATTTCAACTCTTCCGAAGATGAAGAAAGTAAACGGGGGAAGGATCACAAGGCTTGTGATAAGGTTTCTGAAGAAACAGTAATGGGATCCAAAGACTTATCTCACACTAAACAGTCATCTATACCTCAGTAGTTTATCCTGCTTGAGTTGAATGAATAAATGAGCTATTTAGGACCCTCCAAGACAGCTGCTGAGCTATTAGCCTCCAGACTCCAAGAAAAATATATGTTGCATTATTCGGCACGAGTGTCATATTTCCGGAACGGGAAGGGGGTTTCGTAGACTACTTTTCAGAAAAACAACAACTTTGTTTACTGCCATGATATCCCAGGTCTTTTAACTGAATTAGACGTTTCCTCTTATAGTCCAACAGAATGGAGGTTATTTTAACGATAATTCGAAGCGCAGTCTCAAATGTATTCTTTTGCACAACGGCAGTACTTACGGATCGGTTCCAATTGGTCATTCGATACATTTCCGAGACGAATATAATAATATTAAACATGTGATTGACTTCCTCAAGTACGAGGAGCATAGCTGGATAAGTTGTGTTGTTCTCAAAATGGTGTAAAGGTTAATTTGAGGTTACAAACTAACCTGTTAAACGTTAAACAAATGGAATGTGGACTTATCCTATAATAACAAAATATACTTAAATAAATGGAGGTCGGTTTTTCACTAGTTGGAAAATTTATTAATAGTTCATTTAACTAACAAATTTCGAAATACAGATAGCAAGCTTACTATGAGAAAGAAAAAAAAATAAACTTCTATAATAACCATTAGCGTAACTAGGATATTTTCCTAGAGGGGACCATAGCTCTTTACTTCCAAGAATTCAAAGAAACTTACCTATGATTCAACGATATTCTAAGGGAAGTCAGTACTGTTCTAGAGGAGATGTAGCTCATTTTCTAGTTACACTTATGACAACAACAACAGAAAAGTACAAAAAAAAGTCAATGTGAGCCTATAATGACAAAAGTCATCCTTACATTCGCTTGCCTAAACTGATTTTAACAAAACTTTAGAAACCTTAAGCTTATTGGCTGTCCCTGGATATGAATACGGAACATTCTAATTGCGAATCTTAACCATTAACCTATGTTAGGTATGATAATGTTAAAATGTAATAACATATCTAATGCAGTGAAAATAAAGGTTTATAAAAAGGCAAACCAAGACTTAAATCATATGTAAAACGAAACATTTAAATCTAGCAAACGATCTACAGAACATTTTCAATATGCAATTACTAAATATTTTCTCTTTGTTTGCTATTCTTTTATCAATGAAATGCGTCGTTATCGTATACAAACATGAAATGCTTTGTAAGGAGGGATTATGTATACGCAAACTGTGCTTACCCACCTTTGTCGCATAACTCCGTTCCCGTGTTACGGTAGAAACGAAAAATTAAAAAAATGAAAATAACACAACCTGATAATCCCTACCGCATGATCGTTTAACTAGATTGGGATTAAAGGATCACTCCAGTATTGATTTTCACTTTCCCATGATTTTCTTTTCGCAGAAAGAAACAAAATACAGATAGAAATTGATGCCAAAGAACTGATAGAAGTTTATTCATATTCCAGTGCATACACAACAGCCATATTAAAAATCAAACTTGTTCCTAGTCTTTGTTCTGCACCGTCATAGAAATGTATAAATAATTGTTTCATTTTAATATTTTTTTAAAAAACGAAATACACCTTCGGCTTTTTAAAAATATATTGCTTTAGTACAAAAATATAATGAATAGGAAAATGTACAAAACGTCGCAAGCTTTTTCTTTGTAACTTATCATCCTTTTTCAACCTAATCCTACAACAATGTTGCTCGTTTTATAATGTTAATCCTTACAAGCTTTCAGTATTTGCGATCTACTTTAAAATTCTCATTGAATAGGTAACGTTATGGGGGATATTTCCATATTATTAATAAGAGTATTACAGGTATACCGGTATATATAGAGAACATACTGACGAAGTTTGGTGCTTTTCCAATATATAGTTAGTAGTATTTGCAGGCTATAAATATCAGATATACAAGATAGCGAGTTATTTGTATGTCATTGTCATGAATATTTTATGATTATATGACTGCTAGTACCAGCGATTTATTTTATGTAAAGCTTTAGATTAGGAGGAAAACTACGTTTAAAGGAGATCTTTGTAAATGTAAATTTTTCACGTTTCGTTGTGGATTTTTTTTTCTTTTTAGATTGTGATGTTTGGTTGGATATTTCTGGTACATAATTAATCTATATAAACAGAAACGAGACTGAATATGTTTGTGACTTAATAACTCTTGAACCGCCCGACCGATCTCGGCCAAATTTTCAGCATAGATGAGGTTTGGGCCAGGAAGGATTTTTATCATTCCACTTTGACGGTGGAACTTAGGGGAGGAAAAGATGTATAAAAATAATTGAAAATGATCGATATTAGTGTCGAATCCATAGTTTTCGGGTTCGCTGAGATGAAGAGTGACACATCCGATGCTGTTTAAATCCAAATTCAGCCCCGACACTTGAGGGGGGAGAT
The DNA here is from genome assembly GCF_964235325.1 of Thermobia domestica. Classification (NCBI taxonomy): domain Eukaryota; kingdom Metazoa; phylum Arthropoda; class Insecta; order Zygentoma; family Lepismatidae; genus Thermobia; species Thermobia domestica. Next base: position 119,517,218 of record NC_137465.1, read on the forward strand.
GAATAAAATGATTGAAAAGGACTGATATTAGAAAGCGCTTCAGTAATAGTAAAAAGTGACGAACTAACAAAACATATTATTACCTAGGTATTTTTTGTTGTTTTAATCCAGCGAAGGGGTAATTGAAGATGGTTTCAAATATAACAAGGGATGACTTGAATAGGAAGTTAACTGAACTTTGCACGTTTACTTTACAAACGTAATTTATACTTTAATTGTATGCTATAAAAAGTGCATTATGTAGCCTAATGCAGAATGTTAGTAACATATAAAATGTAGCTATATAATTGTTCTTAGCGATATATTAAATATGTTAAATTAAAGATTCCATTTAATAATTTTAAACTAAAACAGACACAAGATTAATGAAGATGAATGATTATGAAATAATTTGTGGAATAGAAATGTGGGAGGAAAAGAGAAGACATCACGAAACTTACAAACATAATGTTGTCCACTAGAAACTCACAAACTTTCAGATCGACCAAGTATTAGTCGCACGTGAGTTTGTAATTTCAAGTAATAATGGGAATGAAGAAAAAAGTAACTTGTGGCACAGATTAGACAATAAAATCTGAGTTTTGCGACGGATTCAGTCCATATGCTTTTTTGTTACCTACTTCTCTTCAATTATGTCCATGGATCCGTTCGCATGTCCACATATGGCAGATATTTCCTTAGTGTACTAAACTAATCTGCACACAATTTTAATCTCAAAATTTGTAACGGATTTTGCAAACACTATGTCTGTTTCTCTTTCTTTCTTTATTCCCATGTAAGAATTATATACTATTGAATAAAACTGAAAACAAACATGCGGAAAACACCAAAGAATTTCTTCACATTTCATAAACTTATTAGTTAGAGTAAGTTGCTTCTTCTAGATGACGCTCCTGTTGAGAAAACCATGTCTCCTTTATTTATCTAGCACCATTCATACATTTGGTACATGCGATTATGTAATTCTATTTAGAATCTACAAAACTGTTCTAGATCTTAACGGGACTACATTAAGTATGCAGCACAATATGATTAATAAAATCTATGAATTCAAAATCTCACAAAAATCATATGGGAAGTATACAATGAAAGTCATAAGTGTAGCCTCCCCTGCGACCTACAATTTCGCCAAGGCTGACTGGGAGAAATATCGAACGTACATCACGGAGAACTTGGTTCTATTCCCACCGACGTCTCGTCTCTAGCTGACATTGATCATGTCTCCACATCTCTTAGTATCCTCATTGCCGGCGCTACTGAACACGCAGTTCCTAAACGTACCTTACACTCGCATCGCCCGAGCCTACCACATCATGCAGTTACTCTACTTCACCGGTCTCATACCTTTCTGACTGAATACAGGCGAACTCACGATCGACACTTTCTCCTACTCCATCGACAGTTCCAACGCATGGTCCAACACTACATCATAGCCCGGAAACGCCTTGACTGGTGAAATTCTTGCAATGAGTTGCGCAATGAAACCAATGCCACTAAATTCTGGCACTTGTTTAAACGGCTCACATACCAACGCCGAGGTTCCCACTATCCTATTCTGGTCGATGGCAACGTTCCTACCACGGATTCCGAAAAAGCGGCCGCCTTTGCTACTTACTTTGAGGATGTCTTCACACCACATAATGCTCCATTATTTTACCATCCATCTCACCGCCGTATTACCACTGTGGGCAATCCTGAGCGAGCGTTATTTACACCTGCAATAGACCATACCGTTGATCGCACTAATCCTTTGACAGCTCCAATAACTAGTGCTGAGATAGTCACTGTGCTTCACCGACGCCGCAATACAGCTCCTGGTGCCGACACTATTACATACAACCAAATTCGGCAAGCCGGAGAGGCATTCCATCATGTTCTCGCCCAGTTGTATACAACTATTCTAACAACTGGCTACTTTCCTCCTCTCTGGAAGCTCGCCAAAATTGTGGTTTTTCTGAAACCACAAAAAGATCCTACCAATATCGGCTCATATCGCCCAATTAGTCTCACCAACGTCTTCAGTAAGACCATGGAGCGCATTTTGGTCACCCGCCTTCATCCTTTTTTAGAAACACATCATCATCTGCCTACAACGCAAGCCGGCTTCCGACCATCTTTCAGCACCACGGATCAACTGCTTAAGCTCTCGAGCCTCTTGACCAACCACTTCAACAAACGACTACCTTCTGTCCTAATCTCATTTGACATTGAGCGAGCATTTGATACGGTATGGCATCAAGGTCTTCTTTTTAAACTGCTACATCTTCCTATACCGTACGTCCGCCTCATAGCCAATTTCCTTCATCAACGCCCAGCTTTTATACAAATCAACCAGGCTCAGTCTCACCATTTTGTTCTTCGTGCTGGGGTGCCACAAGGTTCCGTGCTCTCTCCCTTACTCTATATCTTATATGTTGCTGATATGCCACAACCTCGGCCACCCATCCATGCACTACAATTTGCTGACGACACAGCCTATCTCGCCTTGTGCTCTTCTGTGGATCGTATTAACACTACTCTCCAACCAGCAATCGATCAGTTGGTCACCTGGTGTCTGAAGTGGAAACTCAAACTAAACCCCGCCAAAACCCAAATGGCCTTATTTGCCCGCAGCCGCAACAAATTTTGTCTAACACGAAATCCTGAGCGTCTCCATCTTACGCTTCTCGGTTCACCGCTGACCTTATCGAACAGTGTGCAATATCTAGGCGTCATTTTTGATAAACATCTCACCTGGAGAGCCCAACTTTCTCAGTTACAAACTAAAATTCGACGCCGAATAAATTTGTTGCGAAGCCTCTGCGGCACCAACTGGGGTCTCAACACCAGGCTGCTTCTCCATACATATAAGGTCTTTGTCCGTCCAGCTCTTACCCATGGTCATATTGCTTGGTTGTCTTCTCCACAGCACTTCTACAGCAAATTGCAAGTCCTGGAACGTCATGCTCTGCGCACCGGTTATTTCTTACCGGCAAATACTCCTACTAGGGAGGTCTATCGGCACACCACCATACCCACGCTTTTACAACATCTTTATCGTCTTCGCACTCGCTATATACAGAGCCGTATAGCTGAGGCACATCCAATTCTCGGTGCTCTGCTCGATCAGACTCCTACACGACCACGGCATGCCTATCCACCAGTCGACCATCTACTTGCACTGCATGAACTTGACCAGGCCGCAGCAACCTATAACCCACATCGTCGCATCTATCAAAGCCATCTGCATATCTATAGTCCATAATCTCTCCTACTCTACACTTCATTTACAACATCTAACGATATAACGATGAACGTGCATCACCACAAACAATAGCTTCCTGTATCCCATCTATAATCAGGCGCTTCTAACAATCCTGTTTTTCTCCTGGCCCCGGAGAAAGCGTTACCTTCTGTGGCCCGCCCAGTTTCGACTGGGAATGAAATTGCAGTTTAAAAAAAAAAGTACACCGACTGAAAGGCATGATTAAATTCCTGGAGGTCTGACTTTTTTTTAGATAGAGCATGTAAATAAGCGGCACTGCATTCCCCATTAAGTTTTTTATTATTTACAAAATAAACGAATGCGAAAACGTAGACAAATAATGGCAAAAGAAACAAAACTGAACATGGTTTTGATGGGTCAAAAGTTTCGTGCACTTACGAAACATCCAGAAAGAAAATGATTGTGCATGATTCAATACTTGGTCGGGTTCCCTTTGACCCTAATAACAGCTAGAAAGCGCTTCGGCATCCAGTGCACCAAACATCGCGTATCTTCAACTGGTATAGGAGCCCATTCCTCTTCGAGTGCAGTTTGCGAAGAACGTTTACTCATGATGGTGCGCTTGCGGAGTTTCGTTTCGAGTAAGAACCATAAATGTTCAATCGGATTGAGGAGAATTGATCAGTTTCTTTGACACATCGTACAGTAACCAGAGCTTTGTATTGTGTGCCGTATGTTTGGGCTCATTGTTCTGTTGAAATATAAAGTGATCTTTCAGGTTCATTTGATCAGCACTAGGACGTATATTTTTCTTCAAGATGTCAATGTACATATACTGGTCCATAATACCGTCGATAATTGTCAACTTCACCACTCCCGAAGCACTCATGCATCCCCAAACTAGCACTTCCCCACATACATGCTTGACGGTTGACCATAGATTTTTCGGGTCCATCTCTTTATTTGGCTTCCGCCACACCATTTGTCTACCGTCGGAACCAAATGCATTAAATTTACTCTCGTCTGAGAATATTACTTTGTCCCAGAAAGCCACATCTTTGTCGCGTAAGCTTTTGCAAACTGGAGTTGCGTCTTCCTATTCACGTTGGAAACAAAAAAGTTCTTTCGATCAATACGCCCACTATAATCTTGTTTATTGAAAGCACGATGCAGTGCTTTCCGAAACTAACATACCTTCTTTGGCTGCTTCTGCCACCATCTGCGGAGCGCTCATTCTTGGGTTCTTCTGAATTTCATTCAGCAGTATATGCTCACATCGTCCAAAGATCTTCCGTGGACGTCCACTCCGCGGCATGTTTTTCACTCTGTTCGTTTCGCAGTATCGGTCTATGATTGACTGCACGGTCGAACGTGGTCTTCCGATAATATCTGATATCTCTCGAAAGGATTTTTAGTTATGCAGCCTTATAACTATTTTTCTTTCTGCTATGTTGTTTCCGTCCCTTTTCGACCCATTATGTTTTCCGTCTTGAGATACTCTTTGAACTTGAATGATGTTTCGCTGGCCTGTGTGTCTAACTTTGCAAACCAGCAGAGGGCGTTCTAACCGCCAGAAGGAGTGAACAACAACTTGAACAGCTGGATGTTTTTGTCGTTAATTTCAGTATACGAATACTTCTGACACATGAATACCATGCTCATTTTGGTTTCTTTTACCATTATGTGGCTATGTTTACGCATTCACGGAACACTTGTTTTGTACCTAAAAAAGAAATTAATGGAAAATACAGTGCCGTTTGTTTCAATGCTCTATCTTCAACAAAGTTGGTGCTACAAGCATTTAATCATAGTTTGCAGTCGGTGTACGAATACCTATGACTTTCACTGTATAAGCTAAGTAATAATTACTTCAGCAAATTGAAACGTAATAGAATTCTATGGTGATAGCTAGTTTCGAGAGAGAAAAGGCAATTCCTATGGACAATCAAAAGATCCTATTATAAGGATTGTTATAGGCTTACTTGAAAGAACGTGAAATATAATCTTAGTGTTAACACTTATGATATTACAAACCTTTTCAGATCCACTTTTACCCCTGCCTAGAAGGTACCATAAAATGTTATGCAAATAAGGAGGTAACACGCCATACTGCACAAATTACACCGAAGTACACACTTAAAAAAACTAGTAAACTAAATTGCCGGATTTCATTAGCTTTTGGGCAGTTTGTGTGGTCACGACAGCGAACACAAAACAAAGAACTCGCTGCACATTACAATGAAGATTCTCCACGTCGAAGGTCAAAAATGCAATTTCAAACACACAAATAACATACTTACGCCAACTAAAAGTTCAGATTCCATTTCATGACATATTCAAAGAAATAAGAACAAAATAGTTTACCATCTTTGTGCCACCATCAGTAGTGACACATTTTATATTTTTTTCCATTGAAGATTGTTTATCTGAACAGCATTTTCCACTCCTTTAACAAATATCTTCAGTGGTCGTGCATTCAATGCTAAGAATGCCAATGTTCTTCATGCACTTAATAGCAGGGGTAAAAGTGGCTCTGAAAAGGTGAAGGGGCGGTAGGTAGCGGCATGCTGCCACGCCGTTCCCCTGCCTATCTTTGCCCATTGTATTTTTTTTAGGAACTGGGGGGACGCCGTATAGATTTTTTCGAGGTGGGGAGACGGCCTCCCCCCGCGTTCCCGCACTTTTACCCCCTGCTTAATAGTGTTTATATATTCCTTCACTAAAGGCTTCTAACACCTGAGCAGTATCTGAAACATCTGTTGACTCATCCACTGCCGAGAAGAATCACTCAAAGTATAGATTTTTTTGTCAGACAATTGAGCTAATATATTTTCTAGAATATCATCTACTCTTCGAGCCACAGTGTTCGCTGACAAACTGATATATTTATAAATTAAGTTTTTCTGGACACGTCTCTTCTGCTGCTCCAATCACGAAATCCTTGATTAATTCGCCGTCCGTAAATGGCTTCCCATGTTTTGCTATTGAATGAGCCACTAGCGCAATAGGCCAGTTAATGAAGGGTCGAATAAGGAAAAAAATGGTGGAAAGCTGGAAAAAATTTCATTTTTTTTACATAAGTGTCCGTAACAACATACTAATTTTGCACCACCCTACCACCCCGGACTTGGCCGCCATCTTGGAAAAATGGCGCCAAAAATTAGTTTTTTTGCAAATATCTCCCAGGGAAAGCATTTTAGAGCAAAACATGTTATTACAAAAAATAATCTACATTAAATTCTCTACAAGAAATGTTCTCTTCATTTTTTCTCTAGGAGGCACCGTTTAGATGTTATAGGCGTGGCTAATTAGGGATTTTTCTTTCAGCATCGCTTTGTAGTAGAACCTTAACGAAAATTTTCTGATACTTTTTGTTTTAGTGATTTTTCTTATATAAAATATAAATTAATATATTTTTCATTCATTGCAGGTGTGACTAAGGATAAGTAATCAGGTCTATTAGATCATCTATGTTCAAGATGTCAGCTGAAAAATGTTTTATCTGTGAGAAACTTCTCGGTGATGGTGTTACATGTATAGTGAGAAAAAAGGGACTGAAAACATTAGTAAACTGCAGTATTTAAGTAAAAGATGGGAACGAATGTCAACTTAAGAGACGGACAAGTGTTGACACTTCATGAAAAATGTAAAAAAGTTTTCACATAAACAAAAAGTAGCAAAGCGTTGCTATCACAACGTACTTCATCACCTAGGCAGATAACCCTTAGTTCAGAAGTACTAAGATTTAATTTTCAAGAAGCCTGTCTGTTTTGTAGACAATGTACACTTATGTCCAAAATTATTGTCGCATGTATATAACTGTCTTCTTGTAAGAATATAATTTGATAATGATTTTGCAGAGTACTATTAATACTGATACTTTGTGTATAATCTGGAAATGTATATTTGTGGCAAATTTCATAGGAAATGAATTATAAATACGAAAATTAGAATGAGTAAAACAAAATGTTGCTAAGTGGACAAGAAAGTTTTACTTTCGTTTTATTGTTCGTATTTACTGCTCTTTTGACATGAAATTTACCACATACATATCTTTGCCGATTGTATACATACTAACATTGTAAGAAATACTGGGCGAATTCGTTATCAAATTATATTCGTACAACAACATATTTATAGATATGCGACAATAATTTTGGACATGAGTGTACATCAGATTAATTCTTAAAGAGACGGAGTTAAAAACTTGTGAGCGAGCGTGAGAGTTACATCGCGTTGAAACCATTCAAGTTAAAGATTCTATTATGGAAGCAACCGACAGAAGAAATGACGACTGGGGCAAAGAAATTGGTATTAGGATTGACAATGTTCATGATTTAGTTGTTGCTGAAGCCAAATACCATTCTTCACGCATGAAAAAGTTCTACAAGATTTCTTCTGGAATGAAACGTGGTCGTCCAAAAGATAATGTTGTTTCAGATGCCATGGCTTTTGCTTTCAACTACCTTCAAGCTAACAGGGAAGAGTGCAAATTTGCATTCAGTGAAAATTTTCAAGATTATAATAATACACGGCCAACTGAAAAAGCAATAAGATTTGAACTGAAAGAAAATTACTCAGAAAATATTATTATACAGTGAAACCTCTACTAACGGACACCTCTATAAAGCGGACACCTCTCATAACGGACATATTTTGTAACCCCCAAACACTGTAATAGGAAAAACCATGTTGACAAACCTCTCTAAAGCGGACACTCTTTAGTATGGACACGGACAGTCTTTTCTGTCTCTTATAGGTATTATTTACCTCCATATTACGGACACTTTCTCTAGAAACAAGTTGAAAAATACAGAAAAAATACATTTTCAGAAATGCATACATATATCACCAAAGAAACATTGTAATAACATTTTTCCTTGTCAACTGGCTGTTCAGAAACTCAGATGAAGCGTCTTTGTTTATCAACACCTTCATATCCTTTGCTTGCATTCCACTCCCACCCAACCTGTTTTAGAATCAAGTGATTGACAGTTGCCTGCCATTTGGGATGACAAGTCATTTTACTGTTTTGCTGGAATCAAGCAGAAGACATGTTTGGTAATTTTTGTTCACGTATTCGCATATTGTCTTAGTCCCTCTATTTGTAGACGGAAGCAATAAGGTGTAAGTTGTTGTGAGCTTTCGAAATGCCACGAGAAGCGCTAATGTTAAAATCGAATTGATTGAATTTTCGAAGAATACTGAGGTGTGCGAAGGATAGCTGAAAATTTTTGTATCGGTAAAACTCAAGCACCTGAGATCATATAAAACCTAGACAAGTTAATAAAGTTGTGGTGTGAAAATGACAATGAAAATTGTGTCTCATTGCTTTGAACAGAGTTGGTGTGCAAGTGAATGTTTTTATAGAGTGCGGAATGAAAAAAATCCTGTGTTAGAGTCGATGCTAAAAGCTAAGAATTTAGAGGTAGCAACAGAAATGAATGTTTCAGATTTCAAGTTCTCGAACGAGTGGTTAGAGAAGTTTCGGATTAGACAAAATTTCTTTCAAAGCGATTTGTGGAGAATCTGCAGATATCAACATGCCCACAGTCATAGAACGGTTTGATAAATTACCTTCAATAGTTTGTAATTACATATCACCTTATTTACTAATTTACGTAAGAAAATATCGAAATATCTCTAAGACGGACACCTCTCTATAGCGGACAATTTTTGATTCCCCACGGCTGTCCGCTTTAGAGAGGTTTCACTGTATAAACAAACAAAGAATGCAGGGTGCAGAAGAACCGAAACCTATAAGAAAACTGCCTTAGCATATGGTGCACACAGTTCTGGTGAAGAGAGAACATTAAGAAGATGCTTACTACCATACTTTTGATTACGATGACCACAAGTCCTACTTGAGATGAGGATGAAAGATATTTTGGTGTAGCTGCTGCAATTATGACGTGAGAAATTGTTATACTTTTTCTTTCCCGTTTTGTGCTATTCCCTGTTTTGTTTTTCAAGATAGTAGTATCGAGAAGGCATTTTAAGGTCCCATGAATGAATAAATTAACGTCATTCAAAGATTATCTGCTGATGACTATTCATCAGTTTCGTAAACTGGGATCTGATATCTTCAGCAATTATTTGTTCTTCTGTCATTATGATTCTTAACTTCTCTTCGTTTACATGCTTACGCTTTTAACGATCATACCATGCATCCGTGAGAATTTTATGCCCTGTATCACGGAAGCAAACTATGTTCTTTATGTTTTTGTTTGTTGGTATAAGCCTTCTAGTGGGAGACTGCAACATCTCATGGAACTCATCGAGTCAATGCAGAACGCTGCCTTTCCCTGACATAGAGACTGTTTGGGACCGTCGCGAAATAGTGTAGCGAACCGCGCGAAGGAAAAGAAACATTCGTAAAGAAATGTAAGCTAGAACATGGCTGAGCTTTCTCATCCGTACACATTTTGTTTCAGATAGTGTTGTTTAAACAAACGTAGGCCTAAATGCCCTTTGTTTACACGAAACAGCAAGAAAATTGAACTAGAAATATATAAAACGTTGTCCAGGAGTGGGTTTCAATCCCAGGTAGGTCGTGCTTTTGATCACCAATCCAAGATGATATCTCCTACACTCCGGAGCGAGCTGCCGAATTGCTGTTCCATAAGAGATATTCCTTTGTAGTGTATATACAGGGTTTGTCCGGGAAGTAATAGGACTGATTTTATTCCGCCATGACTGTACTTCGGAGCGTGCGCGCACCGACTGGATCCGGTAGAGGGCGTTCCTAGCTAACGAACGAGCGGCTGGTCAGTTGTCTCCGAGAACATGGAGAGTCAGGACAGGCTTTTTCGCGCGACGTGTTTCTGTGAGTGGTGCAAGCCGAAAATGCAGCGTTCGTTAGAGCAGAGGTACGAGATTAAACTCTGTGTTAAACTCGGTAAATCTGCGACAGAGAAGTTTGATATGATCAAGCAGGCTTACCCAGATGATGCTTTAGCAAGAAGTGGTGTGTTTCGGTGGCACAAGGCCTTTTAGGAGGGCCGGGAAGAGGTCACCGATGAAGACCGTGCTAGAAGATCTTCGACTTCGACAAACACCGACAATGTGACTCGTATGCGCGAAGTTTTGAACTCAGACCGTCGACTAAGTATTCGTTTAATTGCCCAGATGTTAAATTTACCAAAAACTGTGGTTCATGAAATTGTTACGGAGCATTTGAACATGCGCAAGGTGTACGCGAAGATTGTCCCAAAAGTGCTCACTGACAACCAGAAATTGCGGCGAGTGGAATTGTGCCAAGAAAATTTGAACATGTGTGAAAGTGACCCCCAATTTTTGAATAACGTAATCACAGGTGACGAATCATGGATCTTTGAGTATGATCCCGAGACAAAGAGGCAATCTTCCGAGTGGCACACGCCGGCGTCTCCTCGCCCAAAAAAGGGAGCGAATCCAAAGTGAAAACGATGCTCATTGTCTTTTTTGATATCAAAGGCATCGTCCACCATGAATTTGTTCCTCCTGGACAAACCGTCAACGCCAAGTTTTACGTGGAAGTGCTCAAAAGACTCAAACGAAGGGTCAATCGGGTCCGACCAGACATCGGAGCCGACTGGAAGCTGCACCACGACAGCGCCCCGGCTTACACCGCCTTTCTTGTGAACAGCTACCTGACCAAGGCCGGCATCCCAACGCTTCCGCAGCCGCCCTACAGCCCAGATGTGCCCCCCGGACTTCTTTTTGTTTCCTCGCCTGAAATGCCCGATGAAAGGCAAGCATTTTGAGACGACAGAGGGGATCCAAGCAGCTTGCACCGCGGCTCTCAAGGCTATTCCGGAGAATGACTTCCGTGACGCCTTCAATGCTTGGAAATCGCGCTGGCAGCGCTGCATCGACGCAGAAGGATCCTATTTTGAAAGTTTTTAAGGAATTGTAACGATTGGCTCAATATTTGTTTTTTTTAAATCGACTCAGTCCTATTACTTTCCGGACAAACCCTGTAGTCTTCAAACGAGCGCTCGCATCGCGGGTTGCAATTGTGGTTTCCAATGTTCCAAACCGAATCCTAATATCCTCGAAAGGCATAATCTGTCAAGGCAGATGCCCTTCCATGCACAGAACTGTTGCAGTTCCTTTGTCGCGTACAAGTGTCGTGGAGTCTTGCCAATTATTCTGTCCTTCGAATACACGTTTGTTTTGCCCAAGGCTTCCACACTTCGTCCCGTCCACACCATTGCACATATGTTTTTCGCGGTTACATCATTGGTTTTCCTTTTGCATTTTACCTTATATTGATATATCACACATGCCGCTTCTCATTTCAATACATTACGCTATATCCAAGATCGCGGTGTTCAAGATGGCTGCCAAGTCAGTGTTATAGCATATCAAATATCTTGATATCATTTTGGTGCTGCCCATCCTTTCAGTTTTCGACATAAATGGGTATCTTGCGACGTTTACCTTATATCATATTGTCGCGTGGTGCGTTATGTTGCAGAGCATATCTCCGGTGTTTCTGGATGGGGGCAGCTAAAATTTGGCATTTTTTATTCTTTTCTATTATGTGTCCTCTGGGCGAAGTTTGAGTCGGATCTGATCCTGCCTTGTTCTATACGTTGCTTGTAAGAAACTATAGTCACAACACACACTAGTTGCACTATATTTGACTTTCCAGATACCAGGTGTCGCTCCAAATTTCAGGGTTGTAACTATCCAACTCTTGGTTACCTCCTGTATTGATACCATGTTTCCTCTTTCTCTGAAACATGTCCGAAAACACTCTAAAGTATTCGAATCTTCCAGACAAGCGATCACGCAGCTGAACTTTTCCGGAACATGCTCTAGTTCCGCTACTCGCTATAAGATTGAGCTGTATACTTTAACTAACCAAGTATAATTGACATTTCTGCGTAATTCTATAGTTCTCCATAAAATAACTTTGGTGCTATAGTATGGTAATGTAAGCTACCTAGGTTTCGACCCATGGCAACCTAGTGCAGAAAGTGTGGACTTGAGTGTAAAAGCAGGTTCAAAGATAAAACATAATCAATAGATCAAATTAATTATAACATTTTTGAGTGAGAGGACATCTTTAGAAGATGAGTTTTTTTTCTTTTTCTAGTGCTTAAAGAAAAATGTTATTCGTCGGCTACCGAGTTAATAACACGTGTCTTATTAAAACAAATAATGGTACGAGAACCACACCCACCATTTCGTCTTAGACCATTATACTGCTCTAATACGAAAAGTATGGACTATAGATTGCCAGATATCATAACTTAAAAGCATAATTATCTCTTAAATTTTAATTTTAAATATCTTTCACTTACTGTTTTCAGAGTTATATGGATTTATTGTTCTCAGGCGCGCACCCAGAAATTTTAGCTGGGAAAAGTCCAAGCTTTTGGGAAATCCAATACAATAAGCCACTACGTCCTAGTAGTATTGAACGGATATTATTCTGCACCCGAAAAGACAATAAGTAATTGTAAAAATATTTCTATATTTTCAGAAAAAAAGTGATAGACTTTTGTTTATAAGAGAAAGAGTACAGGTGAAGTGTAAGATCAATTCTCATGCTACATCACTCATTTCTCTGTTAAACAAGTACACTTTTATTGCAAAAATATACAGATGCATGTTGAATTAGGAAGTCTTGGGGGGAGCGGACCCGGTGGCCCCCCACGGGTGCGGCCCTGATTGTTCTACAATTTTATTGGCGTTTGACAAAAAAGAAAATATCCCAAGTTGATAGATGTACCAATCAATTATTTCATTAAGCTGAACAATTTTGTATGTGTTAGTGTAAATTCTGATGTATAGTTTTAGAGAAAATTGAGCAAGGTAAATGATTTTTGTAAAACTAAAAGCTGATGCTGGACGTTAACCATGACACCTATTACGGAGAAGCTGATTCTGAAATATAGTCTCATCATATGACTCGAGTAAAACAATAGTATATGCTATAGTTAATGAGAACATAGCAAATCAATCAATTACTGTATAACTATAATATTGTCCAAAGATAGCAAATATATCAATGGATAGATTACAACGAACTGGACAAAATAACATATTTTAGGATAAATTCGCACGCGTGTTCCTAGAGAAAATCTAAAAAAAACTAATTTTTATAGCGTTCAAAAGTAAATCAGTCTCTGCATATCTGATCCAGTTGGTAGTTTTTGTTTCTGTTGCAGTAGATTATTTATTTATTTAATACACCTCGTATATGAAAAACATCCTGTTAGGTACCAGATTGTGTCTACTGTTTCATTGCTCCTACCAGTGACGTACACACTCCTCATAAATAAATAAATAAAAATGTATCGATATTTTAAAAGCAATTGATAAATACGGTATTATCTTAGTAACTTCTTTTTACCATTTAATGGTTTGACCAAAGAATTCTCTTTGTAAGCCACATTCGTAAAACAACATAGCTAATTCTCTATTCAATAAGTTATATCCAAGTTCTTGAGAGCTAGTTTCTTCGCTAGGCTAAATCCGCCTATCTAACTGTTTCCATAGCAACGAAACACACACAAACATAACACTCCCTCCCTCTTCCCTGCAGACATTCACATGAGACTTTACGCAATCTCAAGGAAAAAGTTGCTTTCTTCCATGTGTCAGTTCCCCTTCTTCATTCGTTCATACCATAAAAACAGACTAAAGGAAACCAAGCGTGGAGAGAATGCTGCACAAGGAAATTTCGCTGAAGTTAACTTGTAGTGGAAGTAAAAACTCTCTTCTACTAAATGAAGCTGCCAAAAATTCTTGTGTAATCTGATTACGGTTGAAGCCCTTTTATTCTAGAAAACTTGGAACGTAGTAACTTTGTATAGCTACCAGCTTCACATTTCACAGTTTCCAACATATGTAAAAATTTTAGGGGAACAATTAGATGCTTGATTCTCAAGAACTTTCTTATGAGAAACGTTTGTTTTGTTTTTCTCGCTATTCTGTTTATATTATGTTATTTATAAGCCTATTGTGGTCTTAATTTATATTTCTAATATAGAACATAGTTATTTTATGTAATATAGATATTGCTCCATATTTTATATTAGTGGAAGAGAGCATTGAACTTCAAAGGTAAAGCTCATTTCTGGCAAGAGGTTTCTGGTACGATCCCAAATCATGTGAGTTTCTGATGCTCAAAGTCAAATCTATTTGGTTTTCTCGAGTTTCTTTTGTCCCCTCTCACATTATAAGTACACTGGTTATTTCCATAATAATACACCTTCATTAATCAACTGTATCTTTAGGCAAAAGATTGGGTGGATAATTTGCAGCCTTAAGGCTGAATTCGGTCTTCAAAGTGCGGCTTCTGGGGCTTTTGTGAAAAATAATAGATTATGATAATTTAGTATTTTTCACAAGACCAACAGAAGGTCGAACTTCATTAGTCTGAGGGCCACAGGTCCCCACCCTTGACCTAAAGGCCATAATCGTGTTTCCGTAAGAAAAAAATAACTCTTGCTGCTGCATTCTGCATGATCGATATAATCGGAAATTTATTTGGAAACTGTATTCTTTGAGAGAAAGGCAAAAAGCAATCTGTGCTTACAAATTCTTGACTATTTCAATTATTCATAAATGAAATAAAATCATTTTACGTCCCACGGTTATGCCGGCTAGGCTAAAGGAGGCGGTGATGAAAAATGGATGAAATGGTAGAATGAAGAAAGTGGGAGAATCCCGATAAAAACCCACGCACACGGTGTTTGTCCACCATAAAGCTCATTTGGTGCCAGCTGGGATCGAACCGTGCAGCAAAGGTGAGTGCTCTACCACTGAGCCACCGCGGCCCATGCGGTTATTCATTGTGTACTAGTTGCGATTTTCTTTACTACTCGGAACATCTACTATAATAATACTGGCTGAAATTCTTATTCTTCGCACGAGAAGAACAGATTATGTAAAATATTTTAAAGGTTTATTTGAAGCTCATTTTCCATCCTTTTTACGATGTAATTTGAGCCGGAATGAAATGATAAAAGAAAAGCTCAGCTGAAATGATATGTTCAAAAATTTATTTTATACGGTTCAGTAGAATGGACTTGTACAGTATTGCTAGCAAATACACATTCTACTTTATGTATAAGAGCTGTTGAAATATGTTTGTGTAACGTATTTGGACCTTCGTCCCCCTTTAGGGTAATCACCCTCTTTCTCCTTGGGATACACATTTCAATGATAAACATCCGTAAGTCATCCTTTTCTCATCTCACTCCTTACACTTTCTTACTTCCCATGCCAATGGGGAATGAATTTGGACTGGAACGGCATTAGAAGTATCACTAATCACCTCCGTGACCTCGAAAACTATGAATTAGACATTAATATCGGTTGTTTTCGGTAATTTTTACATGCCGCCTCCGTCACTTAATTCTCCCCCTGTAATGTGATAAAAAAAACTAACAAGTAGGTGCCATTTATGTTCCAAAAGCATAAACTTCAATGAAAGGTCTAGGAAGTGTTGACCATCAAACATTCTTATATTTCATTTTAAACTCTATTAGAAGTGACTCATCCCCTTAAAACAGAACTTTTTTAATACTCTGGGACATGTGTCCCTCAATTTTAATAAGTAGTTTATATACCGAGATTCGTCTGTATAATTTGACGGACTCGTGGATAATCAAATTTTCACATAAATTATGGCTCTCTGACTTCTCCCTTAGGATTTGTGTTTTAATCACAGTAGCATAAGAAAACCCAATTCGAGGTAATTAATACTGTAGCTATCTTAAAAATGTCACTTCAAACAGTTCAAAAGTTTTCTCATGATACGATCACACACAAGATGATGTTATCTTTTACATAATATATTTCTATTAGGTACTAAATCAAAACAAATTTATTCACCAGCTCCCTGTACAAAAATGTATTTGTCAAAAATTCATATTATTCTATTAATATAGTAAATAAAACATAATATTAGTAACACAGATCAAGGCCTCTTGACCCAACACTTTCTGCCAAACCTCCTACGAACATGAACTCATTCTTATTCCACCTTTAAAAATTGCAATTCTTTGAAATTCAACATTATTTACCCGACAGACATGTAAGTTAATATCTCAACATGTTCATTGGTTCTTGTAAGTAAATTATGTGGGCATTTTTTTTAATTTTGTCATAGTTGTGTGAAGTCATTATAAATCATTTAATCTTGTGATTTAAATGTGCAGCACATGTCTTAAGGTATTGATAATTCTGGATAACTAAATGCTTATGGTAAACTATAGAAACCAAAGAAAGGTAACAGGCAATAATGGAGAAAAATGTAATCATGGACAACACATTTGAGAAATAATTTTGTGGTACACGAAGACAAGGAATTTGAAAAATTACATAATTGGATCTTCAGGAAACATATAGGCTTATGGGTGAACTAACTGAATTAGATAAGGCAATATTTGTTTATGCTGCAACCGCATTATTACAATTTACTAAATATGAAAGCGATCTTGCGAACCAGACTTGAAACGCTAGTGTAGTGAATACGCCATCTGGCATCTCCACGTCCGAAAAAGTGGGGAAAAGAGCCAGCAAACATAAAGGTCATGATGGTAATATTCTATGACCACGAAGGCATTATTCTTTTACATCAAGTGTCACCAGGGATTACCGTAAATGCTGCATACTATAACTCGTATCTGAATCATCATTTGCGGCCAGCATTGCGACAGAAACAATCACATTTCCTGCAGTCTGGGACTAATTCTGCTTCACGATAACGTCCAATGTCATACTGCTTATGCACTAGGGACTCTTTTATGACGATAGAGTTGGGGAGTACAAAAGAACCCATCATATACTTCGAATATAAGCCCTTGAAACTTTTATTTATTCCCAAAAATGAAAAAGCTCGCTTTAGGGACATTTCAGTAATATTTTTAGCATTGTTCGTGCCTTCGGGTGCTGACTTGAAACTCACATAATCGGAGATTCTTCACGATATCCAACGTTTGTCGGATAACTGGAAACGTGCTTATTATGCATGTGTGAATGAAAGGTAAACATGTTGTGAGTAACACTTTTCAGTTTTCATTTCCCACGTATGTTGCAACTTCAATCTAAATTATCTTCGTAATTGGTTATATAAATAAATAAAGTACTCGCATTTTTGTAGCACAATTATGAAACTGCGAGAGACAGTGGCAATACGAAAGACTATCAAAATAAAGGCGGTATAAAAGTGGTACCAATTGAGCCGGGAAGCATACTTGAAATATTTTAAATCCGTATCGAAACAAGTGAGCTTACTTTCACATTGTGAAACCATGGTAATTTCCAATATGCAGGGTGTAACGAGAGATAATGCAAATACTGTGGTAGGTGATTGTAAGTGACTAGTAGATGAAAAAAGTCCATATGAATATATATCACGGAACGCCTAGTTTTGGAGTAAATTGGGGAAAAGGAGTAACAACGAAAAATACCACGTACGTATTCACCGATTTATTAATGGTTGTAAAATTATTGAAAGTACACGTTTTGGAGAAAGACCAGTGTTATGTTATCAAACGCAGGAGGTAGTGTCTCAAGAAACTGAAGGAACGTCTGTCCATTCAGGTTATTGTCAGGACGATTGGTCTCAAGTACCAAGCGTAGCACGTCGGATCAAGGTCAGATCTCATATTCTAGTGTGGAGAACACTAGCGGAGGAAGGCTTGCATCCATGTCCAGCGTAAACAAATCCTTCATAATACAACGATAACGTTGCAATTTATTTGTAATTAATTTATAGTTTATTTATAAATGTGCTTAAAATATACTTGTACCAGCTATTATGGATATGGATCAAAGGCGAACTGTGTGAGCAGTTATTTGTAATTGAAAGAAATATGTGTTAATATTATTTTCGATTGTCATTTTTTATACCGTTGCTATGGTGATGTGTAATATAATAAGTGGTAATATCCGACATGTTGTGTAAGGAATCAGTCAACGAATAGAATTATTCGTAAGTTTTAATAATTAAATAATATAGAAGCAAATAATTATATTGACTTGTCTTATTACATATTGAACCAGGTAGTTTAATGGTGTTACGTGAACCTATTCTAGTTAATATATTTGTGTGTTAAAAGAAAATAAACTGTAAATACGAAAACGTAACACTTCTATATGCAATGGAATAATTTAGTGTTCCATAATTAATGGTGCCTTTCAACTGCGGGACCCTGTGTATGTCTTGAAGTTAAGTAAAGACTGGGTATTGAAAATTTGTAATAAGACGTATGAATCTTCAGTTTACATATTTACGCAGTGGTCGAAAAATCGAACGTAAAGTAAATATGGCAAGTGAACAAAATAATGATCAAGTTCTGTCAGACAATACTCAAGAATCTATGTCCCAATCTGTGGATAATAATCAAATTTTACAAATGTTTAAGCAATTAACACAACAAATCAATGATCTTAAGTAAGATCAAACACAGAAGTTTGAACATTTTCAGCAAAGTCAATCGCAACAAATCAACGATCTTAACCACGATCAAACTCAACAAATTAGCGATCTCAAGGAAGACCTTAAAAATAGGTTAAATCAGCAAACTTTAGACTTTGAAGAGAAGTTTGAACAGTTACAACATTGTCATGAAAATAAACTGAAAGCCATTCAACAAGAATTTGTGCATATGAATCAAAGTATTGTGACTAAGTTTGAAAAATATGATGAAAAACTGGAAGAAGTTGAACATAAGATCGGTGAATTTCAAGATTCCATAAATGGATTAGAATCTATGGTATGCGTACATGAAACTCACATCAAGCGACTACAAGAAGAAGTCAACATTTTCAAAGAGAAATGTGTTCCTGAAAGTACGTCCCAAGAAGATGGACCTAGTCATATAATACACTCGGTGTCTACTAATCGTCATCCTAATCACCAACGTCGCCAAGCGTTAGAAAACAACAACTCTACCAGTGGTGAAGAGGATAGCACTGATTTTGAGAGAAGAGTGAGACCGCCATCTAGATGTAATTTCAATAGGCAAGCGAAAACAGTCACAGGTAAATTTATAAAATTCAGTGAGGTTAAGTCCCTTACTAAATTTAGTGGTGTGCCTGAAGATATTCCTGCAAGATCATTTCTCGAAAAATTCGAAGATGAATGTGAACTTATTGGTGTAGATAAGTCACAATATTTAAAATTACTGCCTCACGTGTTGTTACCGCCTTGTTCAACTTGGTTCAAAGCTATTAGGGGTAATTTAAGTACTTATTCTGACTTTAAAAATGCTCTCTTGTCGAACTATGAGAATGATTTTATGATTGCAAATAGAGATGCCGTTTCAAGAACGAAAAATTATTCTCCAAATCTTCATGGTAGTATTACTGAATTTGTAGTTTCTACTTATAATGAATTAAGATCCTTAAACCCAACTTATCCCGAATCACGTATAATAGCTTCTATTAGAATTTTGCTTCCTTTTAGATTACAACAACTATTGATGTCGGCACAATGTATTAATTTCAACCATCTAATCATGCTAGTTCAGAATTACGAAAGCCAATCTGTAATGCATAATAGTAACAATAGAATTCAAGATAGAGGGCAGAACAATTCTCGACGTAATCCAATTCAGTATGCAGCAGTTCGTAATATCAGTGTGCAACCTGATAATGTTAATGTACGTAGTTTCAATAAAAGGAGAAATCGTTGTAATAGTACCGGTAATCAGACTCAATCTAATTACAGAAATCAAGCTGGAAACCTTAGAAATTTGAGAAATAGCAACCGGAATTTCAACAGAAACAATAGATTTTCACCTAATCGCTTTGCAGATGGCAGGAGTTTTGTAAGCAGAAATCCAAATAATGTAACTATGTCTATGTGGCAAGGTAGTACTACAGATTGCGGGATAAAATGTGATTTAAACGAAGATGTAAGACAACATAATTTAAACTACGATATGCTGATATGGGAGGGGTTGAAACCATATCAGCATCATGTACTTCTCATCAACTTTCAGATTATGAAACTGATTTAAAGTTTTTTTTTGATACAAATGTCTCTTACCAATACATACCCGTGGCCAATTGCTCATGGAGATTTGACGATGATGTGGAATTAAACCCAGATATTATTGATAAAGATTTTGTCTTTTTAAAATCATTCTGTACACCGAGAATTAATATAACAGTTAATGATGTTAGCATTTCCGCTTTAATAGATACAGGAGCTACAGTGTCACTGTTATCTTATACTTTTTGGCGAGAAATCACTAAACATTATTAAAATCTCAGATTACAGAAAATAGATAACTTGTTACTGGTGGATTATACGGGAAAATATAAAAATAAAGTATTGGGCAAAACACAGGTAGAAATAGGTATACAAAATTTTAAGATTGTTATACCCATATTAGTCATCAATGAATTAAATGAGAATATATTGATTGGATTGGATTTCTTAACTCAACTTCACACGGTATTGGATTTTAAAAATAAATTCAATAATTCGAGAATTTATTATTGTCAGATTTGCTGTAAGTTTCTTTTTATAATGTTAATTAAGAATTTGTTAATTTATATTTATTGTCAAAAAAAGAAAAAGAAAAAAAAGAAAAAAAAGAGAATATATTTCATTGCTTCTTGATCCTACTTATGTTAGTTATTATAAAGATCTTGACTTATGTTACTTAGTACCCTGAAGGAAATTGTTATATAATTTTAAAATCTGAATAGCCATATTAATATTAATGTTAAATTGACACTTTTATTATATTGATATGATGTGAAAATATGGAAAATAAAATGTGTTGTTACAATGTAATATAATGTAAAATATTTATATTGATGTGATGTCAAATATTTAAGGGCTATTCGAAAAGTAAGTCAACTTTGATTTTATATCCAGGGTTCTTTCCTACGTAGTTATACTACTACGGAATTCCGCCTTCGAGCACCATTTACAACGATAACGTTGCAATTTATTTGTAATTAATTTATAGTTTATTTGTAAATGTGCTTAAAATATTCTTGTACCAGCTATTATGGATATGGATCAGAGGCGAACTGTGTGAGCAGTTATTTGTAATTGAAAGAAATATGTGTTAATCTTATTTTCGATTGTCATTTTTTATACCGTTGCTATGGTGATGTGTAATATAATAAGTGGTAATATCCGACATGTTGTGTAAGGAATCAGTCAACGAATAGAATTATTCGTAAGTTTTAATAATTAAATAATATAGAAGCAAATAATTATATTGACTTGTCTTATTACATATTGAACCAGGTAGTTTAATGGTGTTACGTGAACCTATTCTAGTAAATATATTTGTGTCTTAAAAGAAAATAAACTGTAAATACAAAAACGTAACACTTCTATATGCAATGGAATAATTTAGTGTTCCAATAATTGTGACGAAGAGAAACGTATGGTCTTTTGTATGTGTGTAACGCAACATGAGCACTTAATCCCGTACATTATGTTCACCGACGAGCCTACATTTATGTGAGATGGCATAAATAATAGCCACAATTGGCATTATTGGTGTGATGTCAATCCGCATACCACCATCTCCATAAATTTCCAACACAGATTCTCGGTTAATGTGCAGTATGCCGTGGTGAGTGACATACTCTTAGGCCCAATCATCCTAGACAATAACTCGAATGGACAGACTTTCCTTCAGCTTCTTAAGACACTACCACCTGCGTTCGAGGATATACCACTGGACATTCACCAAAACATGTACTTTCAGTAATAGTACTACCAGTAATAAATCAGTGAATACGTATGTGGTGTTTTTCGTTTTTACTAGTTTTCCCCAATTTACTCAAAAACTAGGCGTTTCGCGATATATGTTTATATGAACTTTCTTCATGTACTAGTCAACTACAATCACTTACCGCAGTATTTGCTTTATCTTCCGTTACACACTGTACAGAGGTCCAACATTTTAACCAGAAGTGACACATTATCAATTACGAATTCATCATCAGATAAAAGGGGAAGCATAACCTATTTGTCGGGACGTTGCATCTAAATAAAAGAAATTATTGCTATTTCTTTCTTTTTTTGCTGTATCAAAATCCATACTCAAATTTGAACCAAAGTACTTTCGGTTTTAATAGTGGGATTAAAATTGAAATTAAATGTTTCTGGGGACATTAAATTTCCAAAAAGAAAGAACATTTCACGTTGTCTATTCACGTTTCTATTTTATGAGGGTCAACATTGAGACAGGAAGTTGCAGTATATTTCAAACACCTCTTGTTTTAATAAAGTGTTAAGCGCAGGAGGGAAAGAGTCTATTCTTGAGATGCTAAACCCATATCAAAGAACAGTTTCTCATTATCTTGTACAGTTCTTGTTTTCTTGTGATTAATATTAAAACTGGAAATGACAACTTTCTATCAATTTCATTGAAAAACACGCACAATAATATGAACAACCTTATCTTTCAAGCATACTACTTACCGCGAAGTAATAAATGTTATTTTCTGAGATAAATTTGCTTTCGCGACACCCTATATATGAAAACGTTCCAAATTACGTAAAACAATTACCAGACAAGTAATATGATTACTACAATGCTTTCGAAGAGGGTGGTTTAGGTTTCTGTTCCCCTAGGAGTATATTAACTATGAGACGATGAACTAGTAACTTATACAGCTTCGATGTTGAGAAAGCACAAAAACATCAAAGAAAACAGAATATTAAACACATTCAAGTTCTTTTTAAACGTTTCTTATAAACCACACATACCAATACAGTAATGCTGCGTGAAGAAAAGCATATATGCCAATGGTTTGACTTCATAACGACTACTTCAAGAATCAAACGAATATTAATCACCCTAGGCGTTGATTTCGTTGGCTTTAAATAATGTCTCGAGATTCGGAGATTACAATTTCTCCGGGACACAAATATACTGCTTTTTTGGATTAGATATTTAATTTTTAGATTTTCTCCTTTCGGCTAATTTGTAATTGAGAAGCGTGAAATTTACATTCAACATGTGATGTCTCTTTCCGCTTATGTTTTTACCGCACTAGGGGAAAAAATCAGTATATATTAGCAAAAGCAATGATATAGTCGACCTCTCTCGTTGCGATCTGAAGATTACTCTATTCTTTTACTTTAAAACGTTCAAATTTCAGAGAATACGCAATGACCAACATAATTTATCTAGATAGTACAATTGAGTGTTATACTGCAGTTTTCTTTTCTTTCTTTAAAATGTTTAGCCTATTATTTACTTCCTAAGAGACCCAGTGTAAAAGGGCTTCTTACTTTTGGCACTGATTTTCTAGAATAAGCTACCAAAAGAATATCAATGCTTTTCTAAGATCATTTCACAATAAGACATCCGAGATGTCGCTTCATCGTAAAATGAATCCTCATGTGAGAAGTGTTCACGGAGCTGCGGTAGCTCAGTCGTAGAGTGCTCATCTCTGGTCAATGAGGTCTCTCGTTCGTTTCCAGCTCACACCGAGTGCGTTTTCTTGTAGCTCTCACTCTTCAATCTACTTTCTTTATTCCATCATTTCGTTCATTCCCATGATCGCCGTCTTCCTTAAGCTTGGAAGATATTCGTAGAATGTGAAAATCATTTTTTTTAAATGTATAAGTAGATTATTGTAATTTTCTTAATTTTCACGTCAGAGTCTCTGATATTATAAATAACAATTACTAATGAACATCCTCTCCATTCAAATATAAAAAAGAAGACATTTCAAATGGTGAATAGTTCTTAAGAAAGTATTAATACTTCATTCCGTGTATTGTGTTTCCTAAGTAAGAGAAATATGCACAATTCCAGTATTTTGAGGTGGACAGACACATACATACATCTATGTACACCCATATATATTATATAGGGGCGGATTAAGACTTTTGGGACCCTGGAGCCGACTATTTCAAGGAGGTCCTATGTTACGAATAATTCCAGGGCACATATTTTCTTTTCTGCCTTCCACAGCTTTATAAGATTATCAAAATATCGAGAACTATGCTGTAATATTTTTATGTGCTCCAGGTTTACAACAATTAGTTTAACTACATTCATTATTAATAGTAAACGCTCATATACACAAATACAAAATACAAGCTAAATGGTCAACAGTCCCTGTAAAATCACTAATAGAGTAAAAGGAGAAAAATCATATACAAATAGGTAAAGCTGTACAAGGCTACATTGTTAGGAAAGTTTTCTTCCTACATTCTTGCTTTGCAAAGGATTCTGTTGTGTTATTAAACGACATTGAAATGACAGAGGTATTTCAAAGTAATTGTCACCACAAGCTAATAATTTGGTTTGTAATAGAGACCCAAAATAGCTCACTCCCTCACAAAATAAGTATCGTGAAGACGCTGGTGGAAAAAGACTTAACTCTAGCGATACCGCGAGCGTAGCGACCGAAAAGAAATTAGCATGGATCTGAAACCTCTAATATAGTAAGTTGATTGCTATATTTTAGTATTAAAGAGAGGGATTTTGGGGGGCCCCGGAGCCTGGGCTCCATTAGCTCCGCCCTTAATCCGCTCCTATATTATATATATATATATATATATATATATTATATCTATATATATATATATATATATATATATATATATATATAGATAGATAGATAGATAGATAGATAGATAGATATAGATATAGATATATAGATATAGATAGATAGATAGATAGATAGATAGATAGATAGATAGATAGATAGATAGATAGATAGATAGATAGATGATCTTTTAGTTTTAATATCCCACAATAATAACATATCCTGAACTTTCAGAACGGATTATCTTCAATAGTAGACAGATAAAATGAAACAGATGAGTAACATCTCCGGATATAACTTTAAAAAATCTGACTAAAATTTGTATCGAGAACTTCGAGTGAATAAGCAGTATCCTATGTATAGCTTCTTTTTTACATTTCAATGCTATTAAAAATATATATAAAAGAAAAGAATATTACTTACTTGCTATATTCAAAACTTAGATTAATAAAAGGTACGGTCAGACACTGTACTTTGTCTGTGGTATTTCTTACATGAAATATGACATATTGAAGTTATTACTGGACTATTTATTTATAAAATATCAACAAAGTCAGCGTTTGAATAGTTTTTTAGGAAATTTTCTGAAAGAACGTAATCTCAAGAGCAGTTATTCCCGACTGGATGCTCTGCCACGGCATAGCGTGATGCTCGGTTCCTCAGTAAATCCCGCATACAGAGCAAGAAGAAGAAAGTAAACCTACAATTGACAGATACTATGTTGTTAGGCGAACAAGGCATATCGAAAGTTTTGCTGATTTATGACTAATCGAACACTGCCAACCTTATTTTATTCTATTCCACCTACTAGGTATCTCCCCCTGTTCTGTTTATCCTGCTTCTGATCGTAAAAGTCCGCTCAAACGTCATACATCGGGGAGTTGGAATTGTCTGCAGGAATATAACAGCACATCTAAATATTTCATTGATTAAAAGAAAACATACTATGTATATTATAGGGTTATTAATGACATTTCGATTTATGATATAACGATCAGTTTAGAAGAAATTCCCAAAGTTTTTTTTCACCATACAGTAAAGTACTCATATTTCGAAGAACAGAAAAGAAATTCGATCCTCTTGTGATCAACTTCTCAAAAGTCTTAAATTCAAAATATGGTTTGAGTACATTGAATTCCTTTCCTTGTAGGTGAGTGTATGTATATCTCAACGAATGAACAAACGGTAATACGCTACCTTAGCCTTTGCGGGGCACTTCGCCAGTTGCATTACAAAATATCAAAAATAAAAGGTCGACATAAGAATATCGCCCGTCAATACATCGTCAAGAAAATATAAAATTATTTTCGATTTTAGAGGTGGTGGTGTTTACAAATGACAATATTACAGAGAACTGCTTAAAACATGCAATATCTCATGTAGAATCAAACAATGGAGTAATACTTGGTTTTTAACAATTTTATTATTTTTGCTTTTGCTTCCCATCAGCATTGTAAATTCATTTCGAATATTCCTTCCAAGCTGAATCCTTAATGCTAAATTGTATAAACTAGAAACTGAATACTGGCCAATAAATAGACTCTCTTAAATATATCTCCAGCGTGTTGTTCTGTTCGAATATGAATATGACATATGCAGTCAATGTTTGTTTCACATTTCAGTCCCCTTTCCAGATCATATCAACACTCTTTGTGACGAATGTTAGCTAGGTGTGCACTTTTGCTCCTGGGTTTGATTCTGATGGGAAAGCCTTACAATTTGAACGTAGGCTATCATGGTGGTTCGTATTTTAACTTAAAAATTGTACATCCACGTTTGATACTATCTTGGTACAGAAAAGGGATGCTAAATTTCAACAAACAAACACAACAATCTAACGAAGTCAGATATTAACCGTCTGCAGGTTCAGAACGAAGCACCGAGAAATGTACACCAGGATCCACTCGCAAATATAGGAAAAATTAAATGAATCACAAGTATGACTGGAGTAGCAGATAAATAAAATAAATGCATTTCAGTGGAAGTAGAAAGATCGTACTGCAAGAAAAAGTGATAATGGATGGAAAAAAGAAATCCTTGATTACATGTGAAGGGACAAGAAGAGCCGTAAGATAGATCATGATTAGGTATGATGAAATCAAGAAGCACTCGAGTAACGTGGAAAAAAATTATCAAAGACAGATGTTTATGGAGAATAATTCGAGAGATATTCCTCTAATAATGTCGTAACAATGATTCACCATGTTAAATATAACTTTTTAACAATATAGTGAAATACTTTGAGTCTCTCAACATTTCACTTCATTTTGGTAAAATCAATCTAGTCAGAATTATTCTCATTTTGATTAGTTGATTCCTTAGTACAATTAACATTTCATATCTACAGGGTAAATAAGTTGTTTAGAGCCTAGGTGTTGAGAGGCATATAAAACTTCAAACACCTAGGCTCTATGAACGTAAATATGAAGCTTAACGTGGCATCTGAAACACATGAACTCCCAAGAGACATTGAACTCAGTCTCCAACGGTAATCATGTAGCTAGGAAAGAGTTCTGTAAGATAGATGGGAAAAGCATAAACGATTATAACTATAGTTTTGTGAATGTAACGGCAAGTTATACAAAACAAACACTCCTATTCTAGCAATAGAACAAGGAATCGTTTGAAACTCTCAACTAAGCAAGTTGCAGATAATAAAAATTGAGAAAGTAATGCTTCCAGATTTTGCTAATGATATTACTCGTAGAGACACAGGAAGGCTTACATTGTTCAAAGTTGCGATTATTTTTACGTAATTCTCCATTCAGCTGGCAACACCTTTTACCTTTTTTTAAAAAAAAAATAATTCCAGGTTCTCCCGACAGCTTAAGCTTGGCCAAACTTTGAAACTTTCTCAAAATTAAAAAGCATGTATTGATGGCATTACAAAGCACTTTCCTGTTGTGTCCTGATCTATAGAAATATTACAGTATGCATTGAAACATAACGGGACTCGCTAATAAATTGAGCATTATATGGACGGAATAGTGAGGATGTACATATGTTTTTATTCATAGTGCACTGTGTTGGTGTCCTGTAGATAGACTACTTATACAACTGTAATCAATTTGACTATTCGGGATTTTCTAAGTTTGAGAATTTTATTGAATAACCATACTTTGTTGTTCGTAAATATATTTAAAAATCCGAAGTATTATTCTGAAGGACGAGCAACTTCGATGCGCAGGATCCCGAGCAATTGCCTGGTTCATCCTATATAAAAAGTTTGCTACTTCAGTCGGACATGCATAATCTAAAGATCACTTTTTCAGTATGTAGAGGCTATGAAACTAAATGCAATAAAATTTACGAATTTGAATTTTTTTCTTAATAACCGTACTTTGTTCCTTCATATAGTCATTCAGAAGTAAAATTCATGAACTAACGATACTATATTATATTAATATGTATGCGGAAAAAGATATATATTTTACTGAAAAGTTGAATAGTTTCTTTCGTATCATCATGGCTTCTACTTTAGTTTCTACGTACCTTTAACTGGAAGCTAACACCTTTTGAGAGCTGTCTATTGTAGAAACTATATATATACGCATATGTTTCCTTCTGCATCGCTGGCCTCTTTTTATAAAGCATCCCTCTGTTCCTTTTTCACATCAAACGCAATAGCGCAGAGGCTAAATTTAGTGTTCATGAATAGTAACGAGCCGTCACTCACGATGGACAGACGAACCTTCCGACTCAAAATGCTTTTTGTTTGTAGCGGAAACGAGGGGTTTCCTCTTCGCTTGCCCAACAAGTTGATGTATTTCCTAATACGTAAAAAATTCGTGTCTGTAACATGATGATACATTGAAATAAACTACAGTATTTTACGTTTTATTGTTCTTCGATTGATGGTTTTGTGAAGACAATCACTACAAAACCTTGTAATACATGAACTCAATACATTTTCAAGCCAATTAATCTCTCAGTATAGATATTCCATGGGCCTCTCACCAGCTCAAATGGTAACTGTGCTCAAAAATTTATCTTAAACGGTTCAATAACATAATCATTTTTGATATTGTATGAATACAAAGTAGGAAATTAAAATATTAAAGAAATGATGCTTTTTCTCCATTTAAAAGTCAAAATTCTTGCAAACTTTCAGATACGTTTCCGCTTATTTTTTTATCGAGGAGTTTGTATCAAGTATCATTTCCTTAGCTTCAGAGGTTCGTCAAAGTCTATTTATTAAAGGAATTTTGAACCCCCTACTCTCTCTCTCCTCCGGATACCAATGTGGCTCAGTGGTAGAAGGCTTACCTCTGGTGTGGGATCTCTGGTTTGATCCTCGGCCAAGTAAATTTGTGGTGAACAACATCGTGTTCATGGGTTTTCTCGAAGTATTTCCGTTTCCTCCTATATTCTCATCCCACCAATGTTTCCACATTAGCAATGCATTTTACCTAAGAATGGCGGATAAATGGACCATTCGGCTTTGGTTTGTCACATTTCATTCCGGTCGGTGACGCAGCATCGCAAAATGTTCCCGTGGGCGTCGACCAATATCATATTCAGATTAGTTGGTCAGGAACGCTCTGAATACATGCTATCGCAAAAGTGTTCGTGTCACTGAAGACGAATTAAGCATACACCATACCACTGTTGTTCGGTAGTTCACTACAATCTCTATAGTGAAAAAGTTCAACTCATGGATGACACATAAGTTAGCATTGGCTAACAAGAATCGCCATTTAGATGTAGCTCTCTAAGTGTAAGAAGCAATCGGGAAAGTTTCCTGCATCAAACTGTCACTTTTATTTCTTTTAAAGAATGGATCTTCTATGATAATCGTAAACGAACAGGACAATCGTTGCATCTTGATAAAAAAAATTCTAGAACGGTTTCCAAACCCCAAAGATTTTGCTTGTACGGTGATCTTGGTGAGATTGTTCTATTATGTCTTTGTCAGCCAAGACGAAACCATCAATGTGAATCGTTTCAGTAGTCAATTCCATGAAATGCATCACAACTTCACGCGCAAGCCAGGGGTAAAAGTGAGAGGAATGCCGTTACCTCACTTCCAAAAATATCAATGGCGTTCTCCACTTTCTAAAAATTACAATGGGCATGGGAGACGCGTGACGTCACGCGCCCACCTATCTTTTCAAATCCACTTTTACCCCTGCCGCAAGGAAACAAACTTAAAAAATAATATTCTCACATTGCATGACAATGCAAGAGCAAATATGTATAATTACACATAATCCATTCATTGATTTAGGAATAGTAGAAGTGTATAGTTGCAGATGGCCATTTTTTCAACTAACCAGTATTGTAGTTTTTATGTTTCTCGTAATTGAAAATGAGGCACTTGAATTAGACATTTAGGGCCTTATGCAGAGTCGTTTTGAAGTATGGTTAGCGTCATACTAAAGGCCTGACTATTGTTGGAAGCATATGTTAGTCTAACTCTTTAGTATGACACTAATCACGCGTCAGAACGACTCTGCATAAGACCCTTAATTTGCATCTAGGCAATAGTAAGTTTGAACACTTTTAATCGTAAAGTTAATAAGAGACTTTAAAGTTAATCTTATGCCGTCAAAACGCGTATGAAGTGTTCACCCACACTTTGCCAATCGTGTACTTAATGAAATCGGCATGGTAAGGTGACCATGGCGTGATTCTAATCAGATCTAGGAGTAGCCAGGGGAGTCCATGGGGCCTAGATCATTTCTCCCTCCAAAATTAAGGAGAAACGGACAATTTTAATGGAAGAAAGTGTCGATCCCCTCCGTCCGAAATTTCTGGTTATAGACCTGATTATATCATTACCTATGAACTGAACTGCAGGAAAGGTGTTCAGGTATATATGCATTGTCCCACAAGGGACACGAACCTTACTTTTTAACTTTGTAGTGTGGGGTGCATTCATGTAAATATTCTAGAAATTAATTGATCTATGTTTTCCATTTGGTTGGTTGTTCTGTAGTGTAAGTCCCTTACAGTACTGAGGCTTAGTGAGAGGTAAAGTAACAAATTAGCGTGCAATATGAGCGCAAGTTCCCACCAGAAATGGAACCCGGGTTTCTCTAGTCGAAGGCGTCTACACTGGTCGTATAGTCTCAAGGGACTTCTATGCTCTATTTTTCAGACTTTCCACGTGCATTTGTACCCATTCTTTCCCATAGAAACTTAAGAGTATACTTAGAAATCTGCCAATGTTGTATGAATTTGTCGGTCGTGGTGACTGTGACTTTTGCCAGTAATGATTTTCTACTTTTGGCTATTTTCTGAAATTCACGAGTCTGAACCAGAGTTGTAGAACACCATAGCTCTGTTTGAACCGCAAACAAAACCAGCAATAGAATTGAAAATTAATAAATAAATAAATAGAAATAGCAAACTCGACAATACTTTTGAAATTGCTTTCATCTGCAACTGAATCGAAACACATAATAATAATTGAAACAATATTATACGTTCATACATGCATGCATATATATATATAAATATAAATATATATATATTAAATAAAGAGCTATACAGGGTGTTTCAAAACAACACCGGCAACGTTTGGGAGGTGATTCCTGACATCAAGATAAGACAAAATGTATAGACCAACCTGGATGCACAAATGCTTCTTTTCGGAGTTATAGGCTGCCGAAAACATAAACAAAGGAACTCTAAAGGTCCATAGTGCCAATACTATGGGACTTACCGTAGTTGGGTCAAGACTTCACTTAGGAATTAATATGTGCTCTATCCAAATATCCGAGTTTCAGAATCCTGCGGTATTTCCGTAACAATTTTTACAGAGGTACTTGGTGAGTACTTCAAATTATATGTCCGTAGCGAAACTCACTCTATAAAAAATGTTGCGTGAGTACCTTAGGATTCTGATCCATGCATTTTTGAATAGAGCACATATAAGTTCCTAAGTGAAGACTTGACCCGAATATTGTAGATCCCATAGTTTTGGAGCTATGAACCTTTAAAGTTCATTTTTTCTGTTTTCGGTAGCTTATAACTCCGAAAGGAAGCGTTTGTGCACCCAGGTTGGTCTATACTTTTTGTCTTATTTCGGTGTCAGAAATCTCCTTCCAAACGTTGTCGGTGTTGTTTTGAAACACCCTGTATATTATAATATTATATTTGAGATAAGAGGAAACTAAAAAGTTTTATAGCTGCTACTGCTGATTATATGCAGTCTATTTCCTGTAGCCTATGTTTGAGTATGTGGCGTCCTTATCTATTCTGTTCATTCCTTTGAAAATTCAATATCTTTCAAAAGTAATTTTTAATTTGCAATTTTTTTTTTACAAATATTTGACTCTAAAGGAATGGTCCACATGTCAAAAATATAGTTTGTGTGAAACATGCACGGATAAATTATCTGATTTTTACCTTTCTCTTCGTGTTTCGTTTTACCATGGATGCAGAAGCTCTTTTATTGTATTTTTCTTTTCTTTTTTTCAAGCAGTTTCATTTCAGTTTGTATGCTTTTTTCGGACTGTTTGTGCATGGTAAGTTATTCTTATTATTATTCAGTATAACTTTAATTCATAAAATGTCGGCACATTTCCAGCCAGATCCGACAAATATTTCCTAAAATTGATCGTAACAAGCACAACTCTAATCAAAATGAATGGTTTTGTGTCAAATTCTGACGCTAACATGTTGTTCGATGATTAATTACATAATGTTTAATTACAAGTATTTCAATTTTATACTAACAAAGAGGGAAGAATGTTATATTTCAACTTTGAATAACTATTGCAATTAGTTAAGATAACGAACTTCTAAAAAAATGTTTCTCAAGGTTCCCTTTAAATACTATGGAGGTATCGAGCAAACAGAGGTAAGGGTTTATTCACATTTTCAATTTTGACCAATCACAACTAAGAATTTGTTTACAACTTTCAAGTGTCATTTACCGTGCATCCTAACAGCTGCTCTTTCCCTTACCCGTAAATTATCCCGATATTTGTAAATCCACCATATTTACTGTTCTTGAGTGTTGTGAGGAAGATTGGCGGAAGTATAATACTCACTTTTGATATTGTCAAACTTTCGGTGTGTACTGAATTATTGCTTCACTGCAGTAGTTTAACTTCAAACAACTCTTGGACACTATTAATAGTGTTATATTTAAACACAGTGAATATTAACGTTTTAGAAAGTGTAACAACTCAAGCTTTTCGTGATTGATTTTGTGCCCCTGCCAGTTCATTTAGAGCAAAAACCAGAAGACCAGAATACCAGAATATATTATTTATTCTTTCGGGAAAATACCAAGAAATTCACGAACGGGCAATCATCATGAGAGGTAAAGATCACAGAGCCCCAGAAGATAGTTCTATATCATAAATTTTCTTTAAAATGATAAATGTGTAAAACAATAGTTGAATAAGCCTATGGAGTGGTATCCACAATTCCACTTTGTGTCAATCGGCCTCTAATCAATGTACAAAAAATTTAAAAAGATCTTAGCATTATAGGAAGAACATTTAAAATTAACAAGGACTAGCAAATGTCCCTATTGTTGAAAACGAGAATTGATCTTGGATTATTAAGCAAATCTTTCTTTGTAAGTGCACAATCCGTATGTTTGAACAATCCGTAGCAAATCAAGAGTTTGATAATTTACTTTCTTACGTCTTAAATTAAAGATGTTTGGTTAACAGGTATGTATTTTTGTTCTAAATAGCAATTTTCATTAGTACCGCTTTTAAAAAATTAATAGTTTCACTAAGTCGAAACGTCAACGTTGATGGCGCATAACTAGAAAAGTAAAGACTTGGTTACTATATCTAATATGCATACTAATTGCGAGGTCTATCACTATGCCAAGTTTGGTCAAGATCGGATAATTTTCATCAATCGCGTATAACATATACGAATTTTAGTGACTAATTCTTTTAAAGAAGGTTTTTTCACCGATTTTTCCAATGATCCATGTACAAACTAATGCTGTTTTAACTAGTTTCACTGATTTACTATGACGACTGATAGGACATGAAGAAATTGTCGATTTTCCAAGACAGTCTAACAAATCACTTAATGACAGTACAATTAATTTTAAATAAAACAAACTTATAACACTATTTTTTTATATTGTCATGTCTAGATATTGTATCAGGAACGCATTATAAAAAAGAAATTTATTTTTCATTACATTTACGAAGCCTGCTGTAAATGTAATGCAAAATCCGGAACATTCATGATGTATGAAAATATTTTTCATAGTTGTCATATACTGTAGTTTTCAAATAATGTACTTACAAGTGTGGTTGCAGTGTTTTCAATGATATGACCCGTCTTGGAATGTTTGTAACTTCACTGTATACATTGTACACTGATTACTTCAGGAATGTTATGCTGAATCGAGATGTATTTCCATGCTCACAGCATACTCCTATTCTCTTCTGTTTAATGTAGTTACAATACCTCCACACAATGCAATGAAATGATGAAGCCACAATTTGATATTGTGTAGTTCTAGTGGTACTTTGTATTTCTGTACATTGACAGTGACTATCGTGTATATATGAAAAAGCGAGAAAGAGTCGC
Organism: Thermobia domestica; assembly: GCF_964235325.1. NCBI lineage: Eukaryota > Metazoa > Arthropoda > Insecta > Zygentoma > Lepismatidae > Thermobia > Thermobia domestica. Next base: position 119,551,437 of record NC_137465.1, read on the forward strand.
CTGTGAATGTGTGTGCAGTGGTAACTGTTGTGGTCGAATAACTCTAATGAAAACGTATTAATCATGTGCAGCGCTCAATGCTTCAGTTGTTCGAGCAGTGGTCCAGATCTGTTCTCGTTGTTGGAACCATCAATCATACAGAAACCATCATTGTCTAGCCAGAGCTAACATTTCAGCCATTATTCATGTCGGAAGCACTGCTTTAAAACGGAACTGTCCATCGAAGCGTGTATTTTAAACCCTTTTGACCAATAATCTGTTTATAGCAGATATGTTCCGTTCTTTTTTCTTGTAACGCGTTCCAGTGATTTGTGTCACGGTTGGTCTATGATCAAAATGAGTCGAATTCTTTAAAGGATTCTTTTTAATAAGTTATTTGCTTTGTTAAGTATACAGTTATATTTCTTAGTTTCCTTTTACATAATCAAGAAATTCTGAATATTCTTATTTAAAACATGTGATAAAATTTATATAGTGAAGGAGAATATACGTATATCATCTTTTTCTATATATAATCTGTTCTCGTGGACGAACAACACCGTTGCCCGGAAGAAAATAGAAGGCCACGTTGCTCGTTTGACTTCCGTATACTGTAGATGCTTTTGTCCTCAAAAGGAAAACTAGCCCTAATAGAAAATTAGGAAACAGTGTAACTAATTTAAACGAAATCTTAGTACGAAGTACGTATGTAAATTTAGTAAGCAGAAAATTAGCTGGCATCTCAAAATTAACAGACTTTCATAATACAGCGTGTACCATAAATCGCTTGACAATAGCAATTATTTAGTTCTCAATTGACTAGAGTATTAGTAACTGGTTAACGTAAATAATCCGATAACATCGGTGATGTACACAGCGTTTTTAAAGTCGCGGAACGCTGATTTGAACATTCATTGATGAGCAACAATGCAATGGTTTTAGAAACTGTTGCCTGTGATTGTTAGTGTTTTCAATGCATACAAATTAACACTAGATAACAGTTAACAACAATACATGCGCAGTAAGCAGTAAGAATAAAATACCAAATATTCAGTGAAAGACACACAAAAATTCAGTTCACCGCGAGTCTTACACGGGAGCAGAGATGCTCTTTTGGAACCTGTTTTTGAACTTAAATCGTATGAACACTATATAGAAATCTGTCATAGGAGCAATCCCAACGCTCTTTCAGTTAGAAAACGTACAGTGTATGATTTAGTAAAATGATTTCGCGAAACAAGAAACGTAGAAGATAAACCAAGGAGTGAGCGACCGCCAATTTTCACACATACTTTCTTCTGTATGTTGTCAAAAATTACAGAACCCCCTTAGGAAACACTGAGGCCGCTTTCCCAAGATATAGGAAATTCTTTGTCATCTTGCCATAGGGCTGAAAGTCGTTTGACTTTTCCAAGCATACAGGGAGCAAGTAGCTCAAGAGTCTGCTCGTTGGATTTCCAGAAATGCATAAATTATTGTCATTAGTTCAACAGATTCACGCAGAATAATATGGCCAATTAACTGTACTAAACTTTTGACAGAGATCATGTCTGGTTCCATTTATGTGGACACGTGAATAATCAGAAGACTTCACAGAAATTTACAGAAAAGTCGGGATTTCGGAGGAGTCGGCCCCAAGGAACCATCTTCTGGCTACAAATGTACGTCTAGTCTTTCAACATTTTATCCCATTAAATGCTAATCATATTCTAGAATTCGAAATTTTTACCATCAAAATAACCACAAACTGAAAAAGTGAGGGAGTTATTGAAACTAATGGTCTATTGCTTTGCAATCATTCTGGACAGTTCTACAGACGTTATAGCTGTAGATCATCTCTTCAATCAATATATGGTAGTTTTTTAGAAACAAAGTTAAATATTCGACAACTTATTACAGGAACGATTGGTTTTTAAGTGTACATAAAATACTAAATCACATATCTGCTGGCAAGGGACATCACCCAATTGTCCGGCTCCGATTTCAATAAATTTTTTTCTAGCTGATAGAGATATATATGTATTATTTGTGATGACAGAAATTTTTGCCATGGTGCTTGTTTTCTATTTTTTTATAATTTTTAAGAGTTGTGATGTGGTTATTAGAGATTACTGCAGAAGTCCCTTACTAACCTTTGTAAACGGAGCGTTAGTGAAAGAACAACCATTTAGATACATATAAGGCTTAGGGAGAAGTTGTATGATAGGTATGACCTTGACGGCAGCCATCTTGAAATCCGCCATTTTGAATTAAGGTCAAGTTTTTTAAATGGTAATAGGGTAATATGATACATAATTTCGGGTTAAAATTTAATCAGGAAGACAATGGTGAAGCTAAATTTGAGATATACCCATTTGGGAAAAAGTTACAGGCATTTAATTGTTCGCTTACTACGTGCGAAAGTCCCTTACCTCCGCTTCTAACCCGCGTATTAATGATAAGTTGATAAAAGCTTCGGTAATACATATTATGCCTAGAGGGTAGTGATACGATAAGGGTATTCTTGACGGCAGCCATCTTGAAATCCGCCATTTTGAATTAAAGTGAAGTTTGAAAAATGAAAACCATAGCATGTGACACCTTATTCTAAATAGCAAATTTTCCCAAAAAGCCAATGGTATGCTTATTTTTGTTCTATAATTAACCAGTATGAATTTAGGACTGCTTCTAATGTGCACCAAACGTCCATTATTCGATCTTTCAAATTGGCAATACTCCTAATTTTCACCGCATGTTTTAAAATTCCAAATGGTACTATGCAATTGTTGCCATGGCTCATGTTTTCTAAATTTATGATTATATGAACACTATTCATGAACTGACAAATTTCAACACTTAAAAAATGTAATAAATTTAGAAAACATGAGCTATGGCAACAATTGCAAAGTGCCAGTTGGAATCTTAAAACATGCGGTGAAAATTAGGAGCGTTGCCACGTTTGGTGCACATTAGAAGCAGTCCTAAATTCATACTGGTTAACTATAGAACAAAAATAAGCATACCATTGGCTTTTTAGGAAAATTTGCTATTAAAATAACGTATCACATGCTATGGTTTTCATTTCTCAAACTTCACTTTAATTCAAAATGGCGGATTTCAAGATGGCTGCCAACAAGGATACCCTTATCGTATCACTACCCTCTAGGCATAATATGTATTACCAAAGCTTTTATCAACTTATCATTAATACGCGGGTTAGAAGCGGAGGTAAGAGACTTTCGGACGTAGTAAGCGAACAATTAAATGACTGTAACTCTACCCCAAATGGGTGTATCTCAAAACTACCTTCACCATTGTCTTCCTGATTAAATTTTAACCCGAAATTATGTATCATATTACCCTATTCCGATTTAAAAAACTTGACCTTAATTCAAAATGGCGGATTTCAGGATGGCTGCCGTCAAGGTCATACCTACCATACAACTTCTCCCTAAGTCTTATATATATCTACATGGTTGTTCTTTCATTAATGCTCCGTTTACAAAGGTTAGTAAGAGTCTTCTGCAGTAATCTCTAATAATCACATCACAACTATTAAAAATTATTTTTTTAAAAATAGAAAACATGGACCATGGCAAAAATTTCTGTCATCACAAATAATACATATATGTCCTCTATCAGCTAGAAAAATTTCATTGAAATCGGAGCCGGACAATTGGATGATGTCCCTTGTGAGTACTAAAGACTACATCTAAAGATTGGAATATTGGTCATGTTTTTTAATCTTAATTTTGTATAATCTTTCCTAGCTCTGTTTTAGAATGAGATTTTCTGCCATGTATCTTTATGAACTTCAAAAAATTATTTCCTTAGAATTTCAAATTTGATTAATATATTACGTCGACACACAACCTCTTTTTGGTTCCTCTTTGCAATAATTTTTGCGACACTAGTTATTGTGAGTTCATGTATTTCCCTTATCTAAGTCACACATTTACGTTCCCAGATGTTTATTTCCAGACAGAAATTATGACGATAAGTGTTTACCAGAGCACTCTGGTAACTAAGAAGTTTCTTGCTTACAACCATTTCCAACAGTTCAAGTATCATAGGAAAATACACAGGAAGCGTATAGTAAAAATGTACCATAATTCAATAATTTGAAGCTACATAGTCGCAACATCTACCGTAATCACAAGGGTAGCAATCAAATTATGCTGCGTAAGAAGTATATACATAAAAGAATAAAGACTGCAAATAATGGAGATCAGATAGCGAATTGCCTCTCTTTATAAATATTTAAGTAAACCAAAATTTTAAAATTTGACAGATTCGTGCTATTACTAAATCTCATCCTACTTTTAAAAGTTTGATTTATGACGTAAAAACAACGAAGAACATCAAAAAATAAAGGAAGTGCGCCAGGCACTATCTACAAAGTGGCATTAAATAAACCATTCCCAAACATTTTGTTGTAGACTAGAAATTTCGGTGCACAGTGTATGACATCGTAATTATTGGGCAACAAAATGTATGCACTATCAAAAAATTCTTGTGAAGAATTTTAAAAACAAAAGTGTTGGATAAGCATGTGGGTTGCGTGAAGGGGAATGAAATAAAGGCTGTTATACAATGTCGCCATGTGATAAAAGAGTGTGCCTAAGTAGATGCACTATAGCACGAGCACGATAGCAGGTGACATTAGGAGCTAGTGGTCTACTTACCATACTTAACGCACGCTGGCAAGAGTGCTCCAGTCATTTGGCCTATTGGATGGACCAGTACCGCTCAAATTCCGCATCCGGCCCGTATTTCTTCAACTGGGCTGACAGTCTTCGTGCACGAAGTACCCGGTCAGATTTTTTCCCCTCAATCTTGACTCGTGTTACTGATGAAACACCTATTCTCTAAGGAAGTGTGATACACCCAAACTGACGTGAATGTGCACTTAGAGATGGCAACAAAGCAGCCGTTTCATTTATTAACAGCATTTAAAGGTAACTCGTTTCTCCGCCTTCAAACGCGCCCAGCGTTTACACAAGGTGTTTCAAAACAACACCGACAACGTTTGGCAGGTGATTCTTGACACCAAGATAAGACGAAAAATATAGTCCAACCTGGGTGCACAAATGCATCCTTTCGAAGTTGTAGGCTTCCGAACACATGAAAAAATGAATATTTAAGGTACATAGCTCTAATACTATGGGACCTACCGTAGTCGGGTCAAGATTTTATTTAATAACTAGTATGTGTTCTACCCAAATATCCATGTTTCAGAATCCTGCGGTATTTCCGCAACATTTTTTTTTTATAGAGATAGTTGGTGAATACTTCAAGTTATATGCCCATAGCCAAAAAGAACCTGTAAAAATTGTTGCGTGAGTAACTTAGGATTCTGAAACATGAATTTTTGGATAGCGCACATATTAGTTCCTAAATGAAGTCTTGACTCGAACACGGTAGATCCAATAATTTTGGAGCTATGTACAGTCCACAGCAAAAACTGCAACATGAGCATGTAACTTTATTGTGAAAAGAAGAGGCCTTTTACTCCAAAATAAGTGTGCAGGGGAGGACGCTGAGGTTTCTACTGGCGTGATTCGTGCCACTTAGATGTTATGTTGATTCCCTGTGTTGTTAGGCGTAGTTTCACAATAAACTTGCATGTTCATGTTGCAGGTTTTTTTTTGCTGCGGACTTTACCATTGAACTTTATTTTTTCATGTTTTCGGCAGCCTATAATCGGAAAGAAAGCATTTGTGCACCCCAGGTTTGTCTATACCTTTCATCTTATCTTGGTGTCAGGAATCACCTCCCAAACGTTGTTGGTGTTGTTTTAAAGCACCCTGTATATATTTAAGCTAAGCCTTCTAAAATTTAAACCTAGTTCCATCTCTGTGATGGCACTTAGTAAGTACCGAAACTAGGGTTTTCTATAATGAAGAAAGAAACTGCTTTTGTATTTCTTGTATTAGCTCATTGAAACACGAGGTTACTTTCTCTTTAGAAGTTCACAATATTAATTTAGCCTACTATTCCAATCTTCTATCAGTCATGTTCCACGAATTCCGTGTAAATTGATCATAAGAAAGTCAACTTTGCGTTGATAATTTGCTTGTGCTGACGTTCAGCATTCCCTTCACTACGGAGCTTTGGACCCATTCTGTAGTAGTAACAACGGTTTGTAGTAACAATGCAAAATCTGTTTTTTTAGTTTGTGATAATAGTCAAAGCAGTTGTAATTGATTTTTTAATAGTTTTGCGTCGCGTTACATAATTTTTCGGGAGACAGGTACGGAATGTAGCCCCTTTTATGAGTTGTGGATCTACGGCTTAACTTATTATCCAAATTCGATTAGCTCCTACCGCAAATCAAACATGGATCTTCTGGATCAACATATTAATGATTTATTTGAGACTTTTTGAATTTATCTTTGAGAAACAGCTAATGAAAAACTTAATTTTAACACAGAAAATCGGAGGAGTGCTGGAACTGTCTAGTCACTCTACACGTGACAGTTCCAGCTCCAGTTCCAATTGGAAATCACAGAATATTTTCTGAACCACTACCAGTTTCATCATAACCGTGAAATGAGCGAGCAGACACAAGAGAGTGGGTATTTGCTAGTATAAGATAAACGTTGTTAGTTATAGCAACGATTTCCCGCTGTGGCATTGTTTTCCTAGACTGTTTAGATGTCGATTTTCCAGTTTTGCCTGGCTTTTTTAAAAAAAAAACAAAAACGACGGACAACGTTCATGGTTTCCAGTGGTTGAAGAGATGTAATGGCGTTGAAATATAACACAGCTGTATGAGGGAGAAAAGACGGATAAGATAAACGATAATCGCGTATAATACAATCCCATTTTCTTCATTCCATAAAAGCTTCCGTATGGAACATTATATTCACACATATGACAGGACGCAATATTATAAAATATGTTGCTTAATGCTTGTTACATAAAATTTACGAAGTCATAAATTTCTTTAGTTAGTAGACACTTAAAAGCATAAAGTCTGCGTGTGTGTTTGTATGTATGTATGTGTGTGTGTGTGTATGTGTGTGTGTGTGTGTGTGTGTGTTTGTGTGTGTGTGTGTGTGTGTTTGGAAATTATAAACAAAAGTAGAATACATAGACATTTACAGATGCGTGTCTGGAATTATCTAATTACTATTGCCATTATTCCAATATGGAAAACATAAAACTGACTTTCCTAGCAACAACCCCCACTATTACTAAAGTTTAGCATACATTATATAGGACAATGTAATAGACTTTTGCATTACTAAATGTCACTCATGGCCACATTATTTTAGTTCATGTGTCTAGCGTGCCAAGGTAACTACCGATAAATTTTAGTTTCAATACGTGAACAGATGTCTTGAATGGTATTTCATACGAGACAAAAGGATTTGCAAGATGCACTGAAGCTAATTTACGTGACAACCCATTAAATGGATGTCATCTCATATACAGCGTGGGTCACAATCAGGTTTACCATTACGAACGCTAATAGCTCCGTAAGGAAACAAGTACAGTAAAGATACATTGCTAATAGTATGCAGCTACTGGAAAAAATCTTGGTTATCTACGGTAGTTATACATACGTGACATCATACAAGATGGCGACCGCGTACAGTGTAGAGGTGTCTTCATTGTGAACAAGCATGCCAAAAGTAGTTCACCCGTACACGTGCATAGACATTTTAAGTACAGAAATACACTCTCCAAGCTAACAATATTGAATTAGATTAAGTAAAATACAGAAAGGACTATTCAAACCTTTAGGAAGCGTAGTAGTAGTCCACGAAGAACTGTAAAAGCACCTGAAAATATAGAACAGATAAGGCAAGATATTTTACGTAGCCTTCGGATATTCACCAAGGTCACCTGACCTACGTCCCTTATTTTTATTTGTGATGTTTTGGGGTTGTGTGAAATAATTCAAGCTAAACCACAATCTACCGAGAACGGAAGACTTGATATCACTGATGTCTTCAAGGACATTACCGTAGAGACTTGTAGGACTACGATCAGGAATTCAGAACTCAGGATGCAGGTGTATTTGTAGAAACGTGATCCATATCCTAACCATGGCTCTTGTAAAGGTACACATAGACACAAAATTTGTTGAATTCAACGAGACATGTATTTCATATACAGAGTTATTAAAGTCTATAATGATCCACATTGTATAGAGATGAATGTATGTACGTATGTATGCTTGTTTTATATTTGTCCGCTATAAAAAAAAACTTCCATTGTAGACAACTAAAGGAAAGAGGCCGTAGGCTATTTAATATTTTTGGGAGGTTCAAACATAGGAGAGAGGAAGTAATTATTTCCCAACAAAAACCCAATGATAGTGTTCCTGAATCTTTTATCAGATACGAAAACTATTACATTGTTTACTCTCAAAGTAGGCCTAGATAAATTATTCACAGAAAGGTCCCTCGTAAGAGCAAGTAATTTTCCATTGTGTCTCACTCAATTTCCTGGTAGTGCTTCTATGTCTGTTCCCGCTGACTACACAACGACATGTTTTTCTAGAGCGAAGATGGATTTTAAGGTAACATCGAGTTTTTGTACTTTTCTTGTAAAAAATCATGTAATAAACTTATTCTTTCCATACATTTCAGCTAGTCTTACGATATATAAAGATAAATATACAAAGTTATTCAAAATTTCCTCCGGTGTTTCGAATATTAAATATTCAAACAACCATGACAGACACAGCAAATATGTGTATTCATATAGAAAGTTATAGAATCTCTCCGGCAAATACTGGCAAACGTAAGGCTTACTAAGTCTTAGAATTAATTAAATGCCAGTCAATTGTTTTTGTATAATGGCAATTCCGTGAGAAATTTCACTACGAGGCACCTATAGATGATAGAGTGTGTGTGATTCATGGAAGCTCAGTAAACTGGTTGTTTATGCAATACAAAATGAAATGAGCGGCAGGAACCATCCGGAGCAGTGTACTTGGATATGCAGACAGAGTTCTACTGCCACAATTACAGAGAATCAGGACCTCATCTTACAAATGGATGGCAACATTATAATTTCATTATGCTGCCGGTGAATTATTTCAATATTCAACTTGTAGGTTGTTGGAACTGGACGTGCTAGTTCACAGCCCTGGATCGTAACTTACGGACGTCGACTCCCATCTTCTTCAATTTCCTCCGTAGTTACCTATCTTTAACTTCATCGTTTGGGAGTGCATCAAAGACCGTTATGCCACGTGATTTAACACAACTGCGATACATAATCAGACCAGTATTCGTTCATATCGACCATCACATGTTGGAACGCGTATGGCAACAACTATAATAGACTGATATCTTCTGATTTACCACGAGCACTTGTAAGGTATAATAGGAGTCTTGAAGAAAGTCTGCAACTTTCTATATAAATAAATTAGCTGTGTTTGTGAAGGTTGTTTTAATATTAATGTTCGAAATCTCGCGGAATATTCACAAATAACCTTATATGTAGTTCAAATGTCTTGTAATCCCATATAATAGTATCGGAAATTTATGTGATTAAGTTGTAAGCCTATGGACTTTGTAGCAAAGTTGTTTTTACAAGAAATTCTCTTTTTTTCTATTTCAAATAAGTAATACAAGCTCTTACAGTTTGGAAAAGAGGCTAATTAAAAGTGTATTGGCTCATAAATGTGTATATTCTGGCGAAAGCATGGACGGCATTCGAAGTGACTTCACTGTACGATTTGGCACACCTGCCCCCTGACACAGTGAAATATTGTTTAGGATCATAAATTGTTCTTTTTAACAGAATCAATAAAGGACAAATCAAGGATAAGACTAACTTCATGCAAAGAAACAGGAGAAATCTTTGCTACGATCACCTAAGAAGCCATTGCGAAAACTGTCTTACGAGCTAGGAATTTCAACAACCACAATGTTAAAGATACACAACAAAAGATATCCAACTGAAATTGTTCAAGCAACGTTCTTCAATGAGTTAAGTGATAACAAAATGAATAAAAGATATGTAGCGTGTGGATGGTGCTATGTACATGAAATAATGTTAATGCAAACATTCATGTAAATGTGTGACAGTGTTACTGATGATAGTGACAGCAATCAACTAAATTCAGTATATTTCTGGTATTATTCTATTGTTCTTGCACCTTTCTGAAGGTGGTGGCAAGACATTTGAAACACACTGTATGATTGTCTGCTATACATATCGACACCATAGAAATGAGGCACTAAAGTAGATGTTCTACCGAAGAAAAAGAAAAATTAACTAATTTCGAAAAACGTATTGATAGCAGCAATGAAGACATTTATTAGGAATTCTATCAATGTATCATAGATAGTATTGGAGTTACACTGACACATCCAGAAACCGAAAAATTAGTGACCAATGACGATCTGTCAGGGTGTTGTAGAGGCGAGAGAAGTAGATATATAGAAATGGCCCCACATTTAATTTTCCATTGAAAATGTACTGTTGTATGAATAGTCCCCTGGATCCCGAGTGAAAGAACGAAAATTTTATTCATCGATTTTAATTCCATCTCTTCCATCCACAAAAGTCCAGCATTACACAGAAGCCGAGTCGTCTTCGTCAAGAAACATGGCCATTTACCTGGGGATCGTCGTAGTTTCTAGGTACATTATTTGTGACGTCAATTACAAACGAGCTGTCATTACCATTTGTTTTTCTAGTCAACCAAGTTCAATACAAAATTAATCAGTTATTATTAAAATCAAGAAATAATTCGATAATTGTATATTACAGCCATAAACCTTAGTCCACCAGCTATCACCCAGGTATAACAAATACCACTATTTCCCTTAATTGCAGCTGTTTTATTTCTCCATTAATCACACCAGATTTATTCAGCCTTTCTTTATTTTTACAATCATTGAATTAACTTCTTGTTTTCCAATATTCTGTTTTTTTTTCGTGTGTGTCATGCTACGTTGATATGTTATGCCCTGAGTTTGTGTTTTATCATCGTGAACAGAATGTGTTGACGAGCATTGGAGAACTGTCAAGCTTGAAACTCTTTTCCAACAGACCATTTGAAATGAGACGTTACTGCCACAATGGAGAAAATTCAGATGTCATGTCAACCTTTTGTTGACACATGAGGCCTGGGTTATTGTATGACAAAAGAGTGCAAAGCTGAATTTGTACTTGGTAAAGTTCCACTTGTGACATTTTGACCACATGTAGAGATCATCCGATATTTCTTATCTGATGTCAGGTTCGAGCCAGGAACAAAAGCATTGGTGTAAATCTGTCTTGATACATAGATGAATTGATTGATTATTGTTAAGTACAAATCGCTACGTAGCGTATAATTCTCATCCTGCACTTTACTTCGGAACATTATCACGGACTTAGATAATGTGATGAGAAATAATTTGTTTTACAAGTTGCAATTTCCATTCATTCCTAAATATTACCATTCTAGCTGCTAACGATTGTAATTGATTTTGAAAATGAGTTTCATACCATTAAGAAAATTGTTTCATGCCATTAAGAAAACTGTCTCCTCAGAACAGATACACTGTATAGTTAAGTATTTTTATTCTTGCTTTTTGCAAGTGGTGGAGTAGTCCTCAAATGTTTGGTGCTCTAACGAGTTATCTCTTATTTTCCAGTGTGTTCCTGATTGGTTAGCAACACTTTTCCTTTAGAATGTTACAAAGTGTCTGCGCTCGTTTGAAATTGTCATCACGGCAAGTTTTCCTGTAACAGTACTATTATGTTGTTAGTTGGAAAGTTAAAGAGAAATCGGAAAAAGGATATCTGGGACGGATCATTTAAAGGTATTAATATCAGGAAAAACAATTTTACAACATTCAACTAGTGTTGAATAGATAGAACAAATGAACACGTGAAAATTCTAAGAGTATCCCAAATAAATGTAATTAGTTCGATTTTCTAGCCATTCTACCCCTGCAATCTAAATGAGTAACAATTACTAGTGCTAAGCTGTACTGCAACATTCTACGCATATCATAGACACACGGTTTCCCTGCTACACTGTTTTAGAATCGAAGCACTAGCTTTAGATATGCCTTAACTTTGAGAAAACTCATTTAGTTACAATCCAGGGCTGTGAACTAGCAGTTCTGGAGGAAAAACAGTGTGATGCGTAACAGTATGGAGATTGATTTTGTATTATGGTAAGTATATCCGGCAACTGCAACAGATTTAAGTCCAAGCAGTGATTCAAACCCTCCGTTAATAGTAGGTGTTGTCCTTCATAACCTTGTTGTTAAAAGGATGCAGAACACAAAAACTCGAAGTAAACTCATTTAGGTGAAACTTAATGAAAGAAAATGGCAGAAAAGCGCGTACGTCTCAAAGTTTTGTAAGAATGAATAAAATCATATGCATATAATCAGTAGATGTAAGTGAATTGTCATATGTATGTTTTGAAAAAACACATTAAAAAACTCTTACAAGTTTACTAAAGGAAACTAACGGGGGGTGGAACTAACATATATTAAAAACTACATGTAAAGTTGCACAGAAATGTGTAGAATACTGTGGTATATTTGGGTTCTAGACATTAATCTTTTATTCCCAGCAGAATCCTGTGCAAAAATATACTGTATATTTAAAGACAAACATCAGCAAACGTTAGAAAGAAAGAGGGAAGTGGATGTCATGAAAACGACTTCTTTTTGAAGATTTGTAGTTTTATTTAACCTGGGATATGAATGTGCATGTTGAACATTTTAACAGAAAAATATGTGGTATGTAATCCAGGATTAGCCACTGACATTCACATTTATGCAAAATAGAAATAAAATACTAAAGTTCTTTATCTTGTAGGGAATATACGCTTAGAAATTTAGATTCTAATATATTCGCTGTCTTATTACTGGACTTGGTTGTTTTGCATGCGAAGGAAATACCAGAAACTTGATGAAGGAAAGACACTATAAACTAAGTTCGTATCCAGATGGACACGTCGCAATTTATCAGACGTTACTTTGACGTTACTGCAGATTTAGTATAACTATATACCAAAAGAGAAATATAATGCGCAGAACTTGTAAGTTAATGTTACCAGGTTTCACAAAATGCATCACAATAGGATGAAATGATGTTTCAATAAATAGTATACAGAATTGATCGTAATGATAAACATGACAACCTGAAAGGCAATGAATACTACGATCTATGTGTTTGGACATTATATTTCTTTCTCTGATGAACATATCCTTAGTGGTTTTGTGAATATCATTGTCAACTTGGACTAAGAATCCCTCATTAACCTACCTAATTTAAAAACTTTTTTCTTCGGGTGAAAACAGCAAAATACTATCTCAAATCAAGCATAGCCTATACATTCCACTAAGAATCCCTCATTAACCTATCTAATTTAAAAACTTTTTTCTTCGGGTGAAAACAGCAAAATACTATCTCAAATCAAGCATAGCCTATACATTCCACATTTTTGTTGCTACTTCTCGTTTTCTGGTATGAAGTATGAGCCTCATGACGTAACTAATACAAAATGAAAAAAAATAAGAAGGTATGACCTACATCATCATGTTAGTTAAAGCAAATATAAAGACTAACCCAGGTCATCGGACTGCCTGCACAAATCAACTATGACTCACGCTTATGCTACGTATTTCCGGCTGCCATACTACCGGGTTATCCTTGTTAGCAAATTCTACGCGCTCAAAACCTCAGTAATCATAATTAGATATGGCAACTACTTTCTTCACAAAACCTTTAAACTCAAATATTCTACTATTATCTATACAATTTAGGAAGCACTCTTTGTTCCAAGTACATTACCCTTTCCCCTATATATTTTTTTTTAATTCTAGAATTCAGAAACAGCTTTACAAAAGAATTTTTAGTAAGATTTAATCTAGTCATAATAGTTTTCTTACTTATAACGACAATTGAACAATAACAAATGTTACACGTTTGTCAAAGTTTTTCTTACTTAATCAAATATTGAAAATAAGGAACCATCAAATTTATTGTATCTACAATAACATATAAGCAGTCAAGTTTATGTAAACTAATTACTTGGGCATTTTATAAATGTAGTTCACTTTACGTTTGACTTTATTCTACGTATAAAAATAAGGATATTTTTTGCTGTTTGTATGCTGTTTGTATGGTTATTCAAAAAGAAAGAACAGATTTCAAACCTTTATTTCTTCCAAACTACAAAAGATAGAAACATGATTGGAACGTTACTTGATTAAGAAAAATTTACAATTTATTGTTAGTAATTATGGTGTGCATTCAATATGAGCACCGTGTGTTACACGACAAATGTCAAAACGGTCCTAATGCAAAATTCGTACCTTTTGTTGTGGTCGTCAGGATGCAATGCTTGCAATAACTGTAGTTTGTATAGCTTCATGTGCAGACGATGTTTTAGAACTCGCCATACCGTTGGTTGAGGAATGTTAAGTTCTTTGCTTCCTCGTGATGTGGATTTCTTTGGGCCCCTTTCGTAAAGTGTACGAATACGCTCGACATTCTCGTTCGATGTGCGTGGACATCCCGTGCTTTTCCCTTTGCAGATGCAACCATCTTCTACAAATTTTCGATGCCACTCGTAAATTTGCTTATGATGCGGCGGTTGTTTATTAAATTGACGGCAAAATGATCGCTGAACTGCAACAATGGGCTCAAGTTTTGCCAATTGTAGCACACAAAAAGACTTCTCCTGTGGTGACGTCGCCATTTCACTACAGAAAAAACAACAAACAACAGCGCCAACGCGGTCGTGATTGGAACTTCCATCCGGGCTGTTTAAATTGTAAACTTTTCTTAATCAAGTAACGTTCGAATGATGTTCCTATCTTTTGTAGTTTGGAAGAAATAAATGTTTGAAATCTGTTTTTTCTTTTTGAAGAACCCTGTATTTAAGAAACTGTTATTTTTCACCTCAGAAGCGTAATTTTTGGACAATTGTCCACGTACTTTTAATGAGGAATTTATGTGCAGAGATTGAACTTCCTAACTTGAACGATTTCTCATATTCTCTATTTAAAAAAATCTTTCTTCTTTATGATCCATATTTTAATTAAAATACTATATAAATCTGGCTTGAAATCAGAATTAACTATATTCAGAAATCATTTTAAACGATTCTACTCTTCTATTTCGTAGAGCACATAATGTCTATTTCATTTTTGTTTATATAAATCTAAAAACGATCAACTTTTTAAAGTTATTCATATTCTTGATCAGTAGAACTTTTAAGTAATAAAAAAATACTGTTAATAAAGAACGACATTCAAATCATAGAGATTGATTTTCCAGAATCGTTTGAAACAAGGTATTTAAATAGAACAAAAAAAAAGTTAAATCTAAATTTCGAGTGAGAGAGATTTCTATCTCGTAACTGATTGATGCTTAAATAATAGACAAAATTTTTCTTTCTCTTAATCAGATATAAAATGAAAATGAAAGCTTTTCTGTGTTTTCATTAACATGCAGCTGAGACAAATTCAAGTGGTCGCAAATTACCTGTTACTCTATACATTAAAGAAAAAATATTCTTTTATAAAATGCCTAAACTAATTTTCTGCTTAGATATTTAAAACAGACACTACAAATGAAAGAAGAAAAAGAAGTCGGTATCACAATATTGATTAATGACTGTTGTTGAATGGGTGATTTTAGTGTAATTGTAAAAGGAAGAAGAAATGGAAAAGCTAAAACTGCTGAACATGAAAACAACATTTCTATAGTTATCAAAAGTATCCTAACTTAGGTTGAATCTATCGATTGAAGTGTATAACACTCATTAATTGACACAAATTACTCTGAAATTAAGCATTCCTTTACATTATAGATACCTCAGTAATCGCTACTGATTTCGTTGCAAATGGAGTTATCAAAGTGAAAACTCATTTACAACGGTATTTACGATAATCTAAAGAGCAAATTATACGTTATCTGAATAACACATACACAAAAGAAGCACGTTTATCCATATATTAACTGTATTTTTATTACAACAGTTAAAACATTCGAAAAAAGAAATATTACAGTAAATACATATATCAGTGCAACTTATGTTTAACAGTATATACATTTCAGAGATATTATTACACATTCAAATTCAAATGCATTGTAATATAGATTTAGCAATGAGGTTACAGTATAAATGCAACTAGGAAATGTCAAGGGCAGTACATGTTTTTATGAATTACATTGAACAGTGCTAAGTTAAGGATACAATAATTCCAATTATATTTTCTTTCTGAAAATCACATCCAGTGCTTTCAATCAAAAAACAACTGTTATTTGCGAAAGCGTATTCAAATACAGGCCTTTTTCAAAATGATTGTCAGCTAAATAAAAATATGCATAACTGTTTTTTTTAAATTACACCTTTTACAATTGTCGTCAAAGTCACCAAGTACGTTTTTCCTGATTGTGTTGAACAAACGTTCCACATGTATTTCTTCTTTTTTGTTTATTTATCACGTTGCACATATTTACATAATAATCTAATTCGTGTCACACAGCCCAGCGCAAGGAAAGAGTCTAGTGAGATTTGTTGTATTGCATTTATAATGAACATTTTCAGTTTGATAGTAGTTGAGGTTTATGAATAGAAATAAACTCTACATTTAACACCCAATTTGATTTGAAAAGTTCGCAAAAGATATTCAAAGCATGTATTAAAAATAAAACATTTCACAAAAGAGTTAGTTGACCATAGCACACTTTTGTATTCTTTTATAACTTTCGCTATTGACCAAATAAAATTGAAAACCTTAAACAGAGAAATGAACCTGCCACAATGAGTCACAGAAATTGTACACTGTATATTCCAGTCATTCAACTGACCAATGTATAACACAGAAGTGCATCTTCCAATCAAACAATTAGTAGAGAGCAAAATGGGGAAAGGGACATGTAAAAATATCGAAGTAAGTATTGGCAGTGTATTTGTAGTCATGGATCTATTAAAGTATAAACACACGAGGAAACAGGAGGAATCAGTTTAAAATTGTGTGCTGTTGAATAGGAGTTTTGCAATATGCAGTAGCGTAGCGTGGTATTCCGAAATGGGGATGCCAAAGTTAGTCACTTGTCTGATACAATAAAATGCAATACATGTTCAATGTGTATTCTCCTTAACAAGTAAAAAGATTCACTATGCAGCAAATGTTGTTTCGATGACTCATGTTTTATAGCTTTCTTCATGAAATTACCCAAATCAGAAATACCGTTTGAACACCACTCCGACTCCTTTGCCCCAAACATAATGCAGACGAAACATAACATTTTATTCCCTACAGAACACCCAGAAAGCCAAGAAAACCTATCATCATACCACGAAGACTGAAATATTCGCGACTGATTGATAGTTGTCGTTTTTATGGAAAACTTTGGGGTAGGTCGTCTCCCTTTTAGAGAGCAACGCTGCTCGTAAGTCAACCGAGATATGGTAGTTGTTAACAAAAAATCAATTAAATTTGTATCTGGTACTGTTATCGTAGTCATAATTTGCTAAAAGTTAGTAAGGTACTATAGCTTGTAGCAGTCGAACACTTTCCACAGCTTTGTCTGTTAGTTATAAATGCAATTTTCTTCATACTACAGTAAAACAATAAAACAAATATTCATTTCAAATCACAACGCAAAAGAAACTTTATACCGCCAATTTTCCTTGACCACCAATGATCAATGTTGCTAATCAAAAGCATAAATCTAGTACAGAACGCAAGGGCATAGCCAGGGAGAGGTGAGCCAATAATTTATCACAAAAAGAGGATTGTAAAGCCATGTTCATGAAACAACTTGCAGAAGCTTTATATTTGACACTGCATAATTTGCAACCATCCCATACGATTACACAACACAAATAGAAGATTAACATGCTGAGTCTGCTCATTAAGGCCCGCAACCAGCCATTAAAGTTTAGGAGAGAGACACAAATATGCTAGGGGATCCAAAATCATCACAATTCTGGATCTCTTTTATCAATAACTACTCTTAATAATTAGGAGGCCAAAACATTTAGGGGGCCAAGCTCCTCTAATCGCTTGCCTGGTGGGGCATACAGAAGCAAATGCGTAGATTACGTTAGACGCCAATAAGCAATTGCCTCAGCTCCTTTTCTGCCACTATCATTGTGACGAGAAAAACCGGCCCCACTTTTGTATGAATATTGTTTTCAGTACAATTCCCTTTATTTCTCTCTCGTGGGCAGCTTCTTTCTCCGCAATCGCACTTCAATCTCGGTTTTTTTTAATGTCACTCCTAGAAATGTGTCATCATGGGTCCGGACCTCAGGTGCCCGTTCGTGAATATGGGCCTGAGTGTATATATCATTTGAAGATACAAATAGAAAGCACATAAAGCAACTTTGGAAACCTACTTCATTGTCAGATATCCAGATACAGAAGAGCCCAAGCAAACTTTGTGAAGGGCGGAGGGTGGCCTACCAAATCGGTGACCGTGATTCTACAGAATGCATTATATTTATGCTTGTGTATGTGAGCCCTCTCAAAAAGTATCTGGCTACTCCCTGAGACATGATATGTATTTATGATGTAGACTATTAGTTTGCCTTTAATTACGATTACAATTACGATGCATTTAATTACGATTAAAGCATAACTATTTTTATACTATCACTTACATAAGCGACATGCTTCATAATGGCGTTGAACTAACTATTTATGTTTTGTTCTATTTCCTTGACAGCGCTCGTATGTTCTATACAGAAACCATAGCTTAGTTCAAAATATATAGAGTTGGCAGTACTTGAGCATACGCCAGCTTATATCTAAAGCAAATGTTGGTTTGGAAGGGATGACGGGGAGTAGGGAAAGAAGTAGTTGGGCATGCGCATTCGACAGAAAGTAGACGAAAACCCCGATGCTTGCAGTAGGCCTGGATGCTCAAGGAACATAGCATACGACAAGAGGAAAGACAGAAAATGTGCATCTGAGTGATGCGCATGCGTAGGTTCCGCTTGGCAAAGTAAAGCGAGAGAGCGCATCCAGAAGATTGCAGTGGAAATAATTGTGGTAATTATAAGCAAACAATTTATAAATATAGTGAAATATGTACATTTTCTTATTAACAGGGGATGCCGGGCATACAGGCGTTCCCTTACGCTACGCCGCTGGTAATATGCCGATACATTGAGGAGACGTTTGCCCGTTAGCCCTTCCTTTAGCACTCAAATGTATTAAGCAATTTAATTTGAGTAAACAAAGACACATTTGTTATATTGTTTCATTCGAAATAGTTAGTAAAAAGTTGCTTATTAACAACTTTTTGAAGCAACAAAAATATAGATTTTGAACACTGAGATGGTTTATCGTTTGTAAATGAGTGTTTTCAAACAAAATACTGTCGTTTATATAGACGCTAACGTGGGTAAGAGACGATTCAATTCACTTCGCTGAGATTACGCACCAAAAATTAATTACTTTCTTCAGACAGCGAAGGTGTGAGCGGCTTGATCGATAGACAAAACACCTTCATTGCATTTCTCTTTAGCAAAGAATGCTTTTGTTCTAGCTCGCTGGATCTTTGCCGATTTCTCAGAAACGCGGCCTTAGTTATTACTAGAGAGCGGATTTTAAGGTGCAGCACCTTTCCTAAAAATGTAGTTGTTAAACAACCAAAGTTCAAAATATGTATTTTCGAGCATAAAAGGAACTGAAATGAACGCACTTTGTTGCACGTTTTTCACGAATGTTGCACTTTTTTGCTAAATTAATAAAAATTCCCCTTTTTTCTACTTCTTTTAACCTTTAACACCTTTATTGTCCCTTTTTCTATTTTTTTTTAAATTTGGACAGAACAATATGTTTTATTTTCAATCTGTTTTACACGTAATATTCCATAAATTTAGACGCACTTGGCGGATTTGCCAGGAAAAAATTTGAATTGACTTTGCGAAACAATCCGGACGTAGAAACCTTTGCAACGTCAACTGAACTTCTAGTCCGTGTGCTTACAATATATGCACCACTGGTTTCCGTTGATGTCGAGCGAAGTTTCTCCACATACAAGGATCTCCTGAGTTCCAACCAACAGAAACTAACATTCGAAAACAGAAATGTTGTGCATATTCAAGCATAACCAGTTTCTGAAAACCCAGTAGTATGTAACGGTTTCTCAATCCACAATATGCTAAATTAATGTTTTAAAAAAACATCTAGTTGGTTTTAACCACAATTTTATTACAAGAATGTTGAATGTTACACAAGTTTGAAATTAAATAAGACAGTTTTGCAATTTATGTCAAATGTTTAAAGCCAAGTTTTTAACAGTATTTTCAGGTGTAGTGAATAAAGAATGTTCACGTAACTGTATACTATAGCACTCAATACAGATATCCTATTAGCAACTTTTTTGCACCTTTTTGAATGATTTTTCAGCACCTTTTATTCCCTTTTTCCTACCACATTTTTGCATTAAAATCCGGTCCCTAGTTTACTCTACTTTTTCACAAATGTAGACTACGTTTAACATTAGGTATGTTATTTTTGTAGTAAGGTTGTATTTGAGAAGTAATAAAGTCAAACGTAGCCATAGTTATTCACAGGAGAGAAAACAAGTTAACGGAATAAGATCTTTGGTTAGTAGCATCGGATGTATACTGCCTACATGTTTTGTAGTTTGACCGTCTTAACATTCCCACGTTCAACCTAAAGTGCTACAGACTGAAGACGACTTATTTTATTTAATTTTTCAGGCGTGAATTCATCCTGCTGTAATATATATTTAACGGAACACTGGCTGACATTTGTTAGTTGAACGTAATGTTTTAAATTCCATATTAACTCTATCGACGTTCATTTTATTAACATAATTGCCTAGCAAGTTTATTAATTATTTTTTATATCGAAAAATTCAATCCTGCATTTGAAAATATTATAGCGCCACAATTATTTATTAGAAAATAATATTTATATTTATATTCAAATAATATTTCGGAGTTTGAGTGTACACACACATGCGTGTACCCATAATTCATCGCACCCAGTTGTGCTTGATAGCATTTACCAGAGAGAATGTTGTGATCAAAAATGGAATTTTGTTGTTTTCTGCATTTTTCGTATCTAACTCTCATATTGTTTTGTTTAATTTAGTTTTACTTATTCATCTTGAAAAACAGTATTATTAGTTTTTTCTATACCCTTCATTACCGAAAACGTCTTAATATGTAAAAAATACATACAGTACCATGTTTCTGTGGCTGTAGTGACTTTTATGATTATGACTTTTATGTTCATATAAACGTTCTTATTCCGTACTTTCACACACGTTTACACTTAAATATTCAGAACGTTTCCAATAAATTATTTGTCTATATAACTTTTGATATTCCACCCATTATTTATTCATTTATTTGACCTGACGTCTCAAAAGCGATTTGCTGTCTTTATCATCAGGAATACCAGAAGTTTAATTTATTATAAATATTTCCGTCAAAAGAGTGTGAAATGTATACGGTTACGTTTCGTGTTTATGCACAGATAATACATGTTTCATTTTAGTCTCGTACGGGATACGGAAGAGAATTACTAACACTTGGACCCATCTGTTGGATTCATATTTAATTTATTTCCATTTCAAAAGGATGTTTTAAAATAAAAGACGGAAACGGTTTGTAAAGGCACAATGGACAAAATTGAAACATAATTTGCACTGTATATATATATATATATATATATATATATATATATATATATATATATATATATATATGTGTGTGTGTGTGTGTGTGTGGAGAATCCAGTTTATAAATTATCACTGGAAAACTGGAGCGTTCCTTTTTTCTAACGGTCGAATTAATGAAGCTCATTCTGAAACTTCTTGAGCTACGATAATACGTATATTACCTAGAAATGTGATGTCACGATCGATTTTTATCCATCTTGTTTTCTTCGCTGTGACAAAATAGCATTCGATTTGAAGATGACAAAAGTCTGTGAGAGTTGTAATCCAATACGAAAGATAAAAGTATAAGAATTATAGAGAATATCAGGAGATTTTAAGAATGAGTGTTACTGCTGGATTCAGATATTTTCAGATAAGAGATTTGTGATTGTTGGAGGGGAAAGTTATATCGAAGAGAAAAAAAACCTAATCCTTTATTATCTAATATTAGCTCTCTTATACGATGTTACTATGAATTATGAGAATTTCTCCTTTCACACTTTACTCAAGTCAATTGTGCCACTGAAGCGAATAAACTTATGGGCGAAGAAAGCACAAACTATGACAGTTTTTACACTAAACTATCTCATACATTGATGACACACACAAAACTGACTATCATTTATAGTAATGATATAATTGAACACATTTTGCTTCTATCGTCTAGTCTGGTATTTCGACAAACATCCAGAACAAGCAATCAGTAAACATCCGACATACTTATTAATTCTACTATACTTATAGCATATAACTAGCATCAATTACCTGCTTCGCTGGGTTAAATTAAGAAACAAATAGTAATATGTTCTGTTAGTCAGTCAGTTTTTACTATATATTACTAAAGCGCTCTTTGATATTGGTCATTTTTTGGTGATTTTTATATATCACTTCCCCTCCCCATGTAGCGGGGCACGGCATCCGAAGTATCATTGTTTATCTCAATGAACTCGAAAACTATGAATTCGATACTGATATTAGTCATTATGAGCATATATATATATATATATATATATATATATATATATATATATATATATATATATATATATATATATGAGCATATTTTATTTATATATATATATTTCCCTTCCCCCAAGTTGCGGGGCTGAATTTGGATTTAAACGGCATCAGAAATGTAACTGTTCATCTCAGCGATCCCAAAAACTATAGATTCGACACTAATATCGGTCATATTCGATCATTTGCAAATGTCTCTCCCACTCCCTTAAGTTACTCCGGGGTCAATCTATCTGAAATGATCCAGAAAACTAAATTGCTTGCTCCACCATTTTTGAAAATTATGAAATCTACGCACTTGTTTGCTTCATGTTTTCAGACTTTAAAACTGTGTTTACAATATGTTTACCTGAAGCGATTTGCCAGTAGCGGTCATGCTTGTTTCGTGGCCAGCGCCTACTTTCACAATTGTACAAAAACGGGTTTACATAAACGTTCATTGCGAAAACAGTACTTGGTCTAGAAAAAAATAATTTGATTGCTAATGGATCGAAGTAAAAACTAGGCCTATAAGTATTTACCTATGTTTTTCCTTTCTATGAGAAACAAGTAAAAGTAAAAATCAATAACAGTGCAATTTCACGTTTTGTAATGTTTTGTAAGTAGGAAGAAGAGGTATACACAGTTTGATTTTGTTTGTAGTATGAAGACATATGTCAATAGTTTTACCAGAAAAAATATTGATTGTGATATACTTACCCTTATGTTTTTATGATTGTGTTAAAATCCCAGTTTTGTCGAAAAAAAATGAAGTTTGAATTTAAATAACACTGACGGGCTAGTGATAAAAATCTCAAATTAGCACATGATGTATTGCTGTTGTATATATTTATGGAAAATAAAAGACATTCTTGTGTATTTTACTACTACCAAAGTTATAGCCTCGCAAAAATGAAACATACTCCGCTGCAGTGATATCGTTTTTGGGCACTGAAGCAGTGCTATGTAGGGGGTTACTTGTCTTCAGAGCACGTTGATATGCTGTATACTTACGTTATATGTTGTGTATTGTTTCAATATTGGAACTATAAGCATGTTTTTGCGTATTTTCCTATTCCCAGCACTTAAGTATACGGAGATTAAACAATACTAATAACCTATTACTATTTGAGAGAGAGAGAGTACCTTACCCGAAACGTTTGGCATAACATATTGCAATAAAAAGAAACTATTTTGAAACAAAAAAGTATTCTTGTTGTAAAAACACACAACATAAGAACATGTTAGCACGATATCCATTCCATTATGTTTGATTCTAACAGAGTAATTTGATGCAAGTGATAGAATACGTAACGGAGATGGTCGTCGTAGTCCTTTGACTCTGAAGTAACGTAAGATCTTACTATGCCTTCTGAGATAGGAACATATTTGTGGTACCTTCTAGTATCAACAAATCTAACAAAGAGAAGACAGACTTTGTTAAGTGAATTTCGGAGCCATTTTTTGCGAGGTGGTAGTGCACATTTAAAGAGTTAATATTACAAACCGGGGAGTGCAATGGGCAAAAATAACGGAAAAACCCCGTCTTCAAAAAGTTTTCTACTCCACATGACGCACAAATTTATCAAGTGACAGCGTGGCAGAGTGTGGAAAATCTGCGACTCATATGAAAAAGAGTCCCGGATTCGATTCTCGTTCGAGTCAAACTTTGTTTTATTTATTGCTTCAATCAATAAAGTAGCCATTTGTAACTATAAATAAAATATTAATTCACCATATGTTTACAATGAATAAAACAATAGAAATTTTCAAATCACTTGTGAAATCTTTCAATGTTCCATGTTAACTGGGAAGAAAATTTAATCTATTCCGTAAATATACTGATATCACTAGTTATATTATGGTTACTACAGTCGTTGTGTAATAAATGATCTCGACACTTCCTGTCTACATTTGTTGACAGTGTGCGAATTACAGAGGAGTTGAGGGGGAAATCCCCGTTGCTAATATTGGATGTAGCCATAACCAAAGGAATTTCCCCTCATTCCCCTTGTAATTCGCACACTGTCAATAGATGTAGACACGAAGTGTCAGGAGCATTTTTACACAATGTCTGCGGTAACAATAATATTTACGGAATATATTAAATTTTGTTCCTAGTTAACATGGAACATTGGAAGATTTTACAAGTGAAAAATTCAATTGTTTTAATTCATTATAAACATATGGTGAATTAATATTTTACTTATAGTTACAACTGGCTACTTTATTGAGAAAAACAAAAAAGTTTGCCTCGAACGGGAATCGAAGCCTTTGCACTTGAGCCTCAGATTCTACTCACTCTGCCACGCCGTCGCTTGATTAATTTGCGCATCGTACGATGTATGCGGCAAGTAGGAAACTTTAAGAAGGTTTTTCTCCGTTATTTTTGCCCATTGCGGTCCCCCAGTTTGTATTATTAACTCTTTAAATGTGCACTACCACCTCGCAAAAAATGGTCCCGAAGTTCACTTACCAAAGTCTGCCTTCTCCTTGTAAGTATAGCGGTCAAAACGCTTTTGTAGAATTTCGGAGATCATAGCTACTTCATCTTTCACCAGAAAAAATATGTTTTGTAACTTTTCATTACAAAATGAAAACACGTCATCTACGATGAGTATCTGATTATTTATTGGCTTTGCAAAATTTCTTTTGCGTTTTCTCGTTTTGTAGTTCCACGCACACCATCACAGGCGTTTTTCGCATGAGATGATCCGAAAAAGTGCCATTTAGCTTCAAGATCGAAGTTGTGTTTGTGATAGCATAGATTAGCAAAGTTCTGTTTGGTTTATTATTGACTAGAAACTCTATCAGTAAAATAAATAAGTTTTTAATGTCCGGAAGTACTTCTTTAATATACGCTGTGCAAATCTTTCAAAAACAACAAAATGTCGTTGTATCGTACTTTAAGTGATCACTTTAAAATAAACACTTTTATGTTCTAATCTTTCCTTAAAATAGAACACGAAAAGGTGAACTATGGCTTGGATATTGATCCAGTGATTTGAACTTCAAAATAATATCAGGCCATTGTAGTCCAGTTGTCGTACGCTTGCATCCAATATGTCAGCTTAAATGCTATAAGCAGTCTTCTCAACATCAACAAAATCAATAAATGCATCCTGAATTTGAACTGAATTTCGCTGTATCTTCACAAATCGAATAATGTGCGACAATTGTTTCACGTGAGACCAACCAGAGTAAATCCATAAAATAATGAGGTATTTTGTGCATTTCACAGCTTCAAGTATGTGCTGGCAAGCTTTTTCTCCAGGAAGCTTATTCGTCCTTTGAGTTTCATGAGAAAAAAATAAGATCATACTTCTCTTCCTACCTTCTTCATGATGATTATATCGATAGTTTATTTCATGAGTGGATCAAATTTTGCCGGAAACTTAAAGTGCACTTTTGCCGTAAGCTAACATAAGCTAACCAATTTCACAATTCGGATTCTGAATTATTCTTGGTAAGATTTTACTTTGACTCGGGCTCTCGGAACCGGGTCAGATGAATCGGTCGCAGTCATTGTCTGAGTCAAAGTAAAGACTTGCCGTTCTTTGTTTGCACTCAACAGTTTGTAGAAATTGGCACAAGACTGATCAAAATTAATCTTACTGATCCCCACAGCTTTCAAAGTATCTATAGACAATTGGGTTTTCTCATTTGTCCACAAAGCATTCATGTGCGCAAGAATACACGTTCAGTTGGAGCATTAGTCCCGGGTAAACAGAGAAAGAACTGCACAACATTTAGAAGACTTGAGTACAGTACGTTATAAGAACAGAAATGGGAGAAATGGGAAAATACTTCTACCCAGCACTTATCAGGAGGTACTCTACTTGAGTTCCACGTAGTCAATATTTCTGGTGTCAAATACTCTTTTAAATACACGCATTCGTCGTAGAGAGCATCATCATCAATTTGAACGAAAGGACTATAATTTCCTGAATAAAGTCTACAGTTTTATGTATATCCTGCCAACATGGTACACATTTAAGCGTAATCCAACTAAATTGCTTCAGTTTCAAAGGTTTTATCCACATACCTAAATATTTAGCTGGAGTTTGATAGGAAGTATGAACATATTGACAAAACTTAGCTACTTCAGAAATAAAATCCTCCTATCCAAATTATCAAAATATTGTGTCTTCAAATTTATCTTTTAAACACACAAAATATAAAGTGCCTCAAAAACTGTAAATGTTTGACCTGGTATTTTTTCTACTACGGAGTAGAAAGTTGATGCTTGATTATGAATCAAGTAAGTCCATGCCTCTAATAAAGGGGCTTCAAAGAAGAATTTGATTATAAGTGGACATTTTTCATCAAATTCAAAGTAAGACTTGAGGCATACAAACATCATCAGAAGGCGTTCAACAGCAAGGAGGAGGGAGAGCCACCTAGTTTTACTATATCTTAATATCTGTTTATATTCTTGATCGACAAATTCACAAAATTCTTTGACTTTCAACTCGAACAGTATACAAATATTATAGAAATTAGAATATATTTTTGACACTATACCTTCAATATCAATAATATTTACGGAATATTATTTAGGGACCACATTAACTACCGTCTGAATAGTATTATGTATTACATGAGCATTACAGCCAACTCCTATTAAGGGGGGCAGACTACTAAATATTTTTGAAAAACTAATATTTTTTCTTTTGCCCGTTTTTCGTAAGTGGAAAGAGGTAATTAAATGTGACTTACCACAATAATAAATAATGTTATTCTACACCCAAAAATATGAATCGGAAGATTTTTCATTGTTGCCATCCATAGAAATTACAGTGTGACCAGAATTTGAATTACTCAAAAATCTAGGTTAAGGCAGCGACTAGAAAAATGAACTCAACGGTAATTGACGACTTATCATGTTGTCTTTGTTCCTTGTTTACTACTTTTTAAATAATATTTGTATTTATATTGTAATAACTTATTTATTTTGTAGTAATTTATGTAAGTTTTGCTTATCACTGTTTATATGCTGCTTAATGTCAGACCGGCCCCCATAAATTACATTAAAAGAGGCTGAACATAAGTTGCAGCGAACGTCCGAATCCGTAATAGTCTTCTTAATAAATGGGTACTCTTTCTGAAGATTTAAATTAAATATACACTTGCGTTTTGGAGGTGCCATGATTAATGTAACAAAAAGTCATAACAAAAGCAACATTTTCGTTTGTACCACTTCCAGGACGAAGTTATAATAGTTTTAAAGTGGGGGGCTGGGGAAACGGCAGCCCCCCCACCTTGGAATTTCGAAACGAAACCTATGTCAATCGTTTGTGCTACGTTTGTGCCGGAATGTACCGCAAAAATTTTCGTTTGTACCATATCCGGTACGAAGTTATAATTTATTTATTTATTTTTATTTTATTTATTGAACAAATTCCCAGATACAGCATAACTTTGCCATTTTACACAGGGACATGCTAACAAAAGAAAGAAAAAAAAACAAGACAACAATAACAACAACATAGAAAAAAAAGAGTGTAAAAGTAAAACTATTCCGTCAAAGCTCGTTTAATTGCTCTTTCAAACACTGGGTAGCTCGAAAAAATGTCCACATCAGTTGTTACTTGATTATAACAGTTTGGTATTCTATAAAAAAGAGACCTCTGTATAACAGCCAACCTAGGACGGGAAAGATGGAATAGGTGGGTATTCCGGGTGATGCGGGAAGGGACACGTAAGGATAGTTCCTGAAGTAATATTTCCGATCTTAAGCTTCCATTAACTATTTTCTGTAGATATTTCAGGTCAGAGATAATTCTGCGTACTTCAGGAGTCTGAATATTAAGATGTCGCAAGAGCTCCTTCTTAGATAATATTCGAAGTGCAGGAACACGAAAACGGACTATAGCGATGAAGAAATTGAGAACAGAATCAAGTCTGGAGAGATGTGTAGGTGCTGCCATGGCCCATATGGGAGAGCAGTATTCGATCTTGGGCGCTATTAAAGTCTTATAAAAAGTTGCTAATGAAGAAACAGTGCGTAGTTCGGTGAATCGATAAAGAAGTCCCAACATGCGCATTGAATTCTTTAGTATTGAGGAGATGTGGTCAGAGAAGGTGAGTTTTGAATCAAAGATGACACCAAGATCGTTATGACTAGCAGAATGTGTGATAGGGGAATCGTTGATGTGGTATGTGGAGGGAACAGGAGACTTTTTCAAAGTAATAGTAATACTGTCACATTTCTTACTGTTGAGTTTCAAGTGCCACATTTCACACCAGCCTGTAAGGTAATTTATGTCTTCCTGTAGAGCAATTGTGTCATGGAGACACGATATTTCTCTGTATAACTTACAATCGTCAGCAAAAAGGAGAAGGCCACTAGGTTGAGCTGATAAGTGCGTGTAGAGATCATCCATATACAGGACAAACAGCAGAGGCCCAAGTACACTCCCCTGAGGCACCCCTGAGATCACGGGTTGGGGGTTAGAAGTCGCCCCTGAAATAACAACTCTCTGTTTACGGTCCTTCAAGTAGCTTGTGATTAGAGAGAGAAATTTGCCATGTACATTAAATCTATTGGAGAGTTTATGAAGAAGATGAATGTGACTGACAGAATCAAAGGCCTTCGAGAGATCAAAGTAGATAACATCTAATTGAGTATTGTTATTCATACATTTGACTGCACAGGAAAGAAGAGTACTTAAGTTTGAGAGACTTGAGCTTTTCGGTAGAAAGCCGTGCTGAGAACTATGGATGTAAGGTGAGGTGAATTTAAGTAGCCTGTCTTTGATTATTTTTTCACAGATAATTGATATTACAGAAAGAAGAGATATTGGCCTATAGGAGGATACATGATCTTTAAGTCCTGATTTATATATTGGGGTCACGTGAGCTAGTTTCCAACTGGTGGGATAATACCCTTCCTTGAAGCATCTATTGAATAAGATAGATAGAGGAACCGCAATAACTGAAGCAGTTTTGTTGAGAAAGAGAGGACTAATTTTATCAGGTCCAAGTGATCTATGTGGAGATAACGATAGTAAGAGAGCCAGAACTTCGCCCGGGGTGGTAGAGAGAATGGATAAGGTGTCCGAACAGATGGGGTGGAGAGGGGGGAGATGGGTCGTAGAGGGAAGGGAAGTAAATGTTTTGCAGAAGTAGTTATTGAAGAGGTCTGGTCTTTGATCATCACTCGCTTCAGTATTTTCATCTTGAACTGTTGCCGGTATGCCCGGAGATTTTGTTCTAGATTTAATTACAGACCAAAAGACTTTAGGGTTACTAACAGTAAAATCACCAATTGAGTCCATGTATTCAAAATATTTACGCCGCTGTACCTTCTTGGCAAGACTTCTAATTCTAGCAAAGTTTTTGTATGTGTAGTCACTCGGATGTGATTTCCATAGAGTCCAGGCAAGCTTTTTGTTTTTAAGAAGTTCACGAAGTTCATTGTCGTACCAGACCGGAAACCTGTTCGATTTTGATGCTTTCACCGGCACAAAGTCCTTTATGGCTGAGTGGACAACAGATGTAAATAAGTCCACAGCGTCGTCAACACTTCCTACCTCTAACAAACACCAAGGAAACAGTTCAATAGCCCGGCAGATGTCACCCCAGGGGGCTTTCTTCCAAACAAGTTGTGACCTACTTTTGAGAGGCTGGTTTGTAGTAGGGGAGGGGAGGAAATCGAAAGAAACATCCAAGGAATCGTGATCCGAGGGAAAAAGATTTCTGCATGGGACAACACAACGAGGTTCTAAGTTAGATAGAATATAGTCAAGATTGCTATTATTGCGGGTATTATGCATATTATGTTAATAGTTTTAAAGTGGGGGGCTGGGGAAACGGCAGCCCCCCCCACCTTGCAATTTCGAAACGAAACCTATGCCAATCGTTTGTGCTACGTTTGTGCCGGAATGTACTGCAAAAATTTTCGTTTGTACCACTTCCGGTACGAAGTTATAAGGGTTTTAAAGTCGGGAGGCTGGAGATCAGATGCACTGTCTTCCACAATTCCTTGTACGCACTTGAACCACAGGCAGAAAGAAACTGCTGTACTCATAGAGGGGGCTGTACTGACGACGCAGTGTTCTCAGATTCTCAGCGCCGCCGTAATCCGCACTTGGACATTCAGAAGTTCCAGACAAGGCTGAACGTTCCCAATGAGTGTTGGTACAGAAGAGTGTAGAATTTGCATTGACCATTCATATTTTGAATAATTTACGGGACACCTGGGTCATTTTTGCTTAAAAACGGGACATTTAGGCGTCCTGTTTGAGAATCAGAAAACGGGATAACGGTGGAAAAAAGGGACTGTCCCGGCTTAAACGGGACGTCTGGTCACCTTGCCTTGTTTAAGTTGTAATAATTCTTGCTGCTTATGTATGTAACTCACAGAAGTAAATGCATTTGTTTGTTGACTTGGTAATCTTATATTTTATACGAAGCGAATTGGGCAAGCGTAGGGTTCGAGGGTTGGCGTGAAAGTCGTTTTGCATTATTAGGATTGGCATATATATATATATATATATATATATATATATATATATATATATATATATATATATATATATAACAGCAGATACAAGGAAGGAACTTATTCCTTCTCAGCTTTGGACCTTATCGTAACATTTCACATAATCACTCACACTGTACATATGTAAGACGTATTGAAGATTAATTTAAGAAAGAAATAGTGTTATACAATAATTAAACTTCCGTTTTTATGTATTCGAACAATACGTTAGGGCGACTATTAGATGCATTTAATATACGTATATGTTACAGTATATATATATATATATATATATATATATATATATATAGATATAGATATAGATATATATATATAGATATATAGATAGATAGATAGATAGATAAATAGATAGATAGATAGATATAGATATAATATTATGTACTAATTCAAGCTTCAAATTTGTACTAGGCCTACGTAGGTAAAATGGCACTAACGGAATTTCAGTGTATTTTAGAAAGAGGAAAACGTGACATGTATGGTTTTCCTTCACCCTATACTAAATTTTGCATCCGTGTCTGCATACGTATTGATTACACATATCTGTGCTAGTTATGGCATAGCGCAGCTTGATACTGTGTTAATGAGTGATATAAAAATTAGTTGGAAGAGAGTTTCAGTATTTTCGTAAGTCTTCCTTGAGATTTAATTTAGTCTGAAGTAACAACTTACGTGGTAACGTTATCAGATTGGATTTAGTATTAATTTGAAACAGCTTCTCTTAATTTATATTCTGATATGTGTATATATTTTTGAATGGTATACAATATTCACTTGCAACTTAAATACAAATATTGCTTAAAGAGCAATTTTAACTATTCCATCATAATCTGGAATTTTTAACGTTTGTATTTCTATTTTTAACGTTTGTTTTGTAAACTTATAACTATTTTATTCTATTTTTAAATTTATTTTATTGCATGTGCAGTTTACATCTTTCAGTATCATACAATTAATTTTTTTTTAGCACATCGTTAAATAATTAGAATCACGTTAATGAGCTTGTAATATTGTACTCTTAGTACGTCCGTCTGTCCTTTATTTCACAGGATAACTATTGGACGAAAGCGAATTTTTGATTCATGTTTCTTGCAATGGACAGACAGAGCAATTATCGTGGTCGAGATAGCCTATGGAGTCAATCCATTGAAATCTTCACCGATAATGGTAACTTTAAAGCTGACTGTCCATACCCCATATCTCCTATAGGCATCATAAATTGCGGTACGCGAAGCGCTGCTGTTAATACGGTTTATGTGGTATGCCAGTATAAAAAGTTGAGACCTCTTGCCATAGATAGAAATACGTGCTTTCTCGTGATTCTCTTTCCTGCCTTTACCACGGTTCATTTGTTCTAATTCACACAAGCAATTACAATTATATTATTGTAAAATTATGTGTTCTACCGTTTTTCAGATCCTGGGACAAATGAGTAATTCTTTTATTATTTTATTTTTTAATTTTTAAGATTGTGGTTTGGAAATGTTTCTACCACGTCTCTCGATCTACAGCTTTCTCTATTGACTCCTATATTTTCTTCTATTTTTTTTCAAATCATCTCTTCGTTGTTTTTTCTTCTTACTTCTCGTTTTCCTTTCAATATCAAGAAGACAATTTCTTTGCAAGATGTGTCCAATCCAATTGGACTTCCTACGAAGGATGCTTGCTAAAAGTGTTCTCATCTCTCCTACCCGTTTAAAAACGTCTTCGCCTGTTACTCTCTTCTTCTATTTTATCTTCTCCATATTCTTCCAACACCACATTTCTAAGCGCTCTAATTCTTTCTTCTCTAACTTCCGTAATATTGAAGTCTCTGACTATACAATCCAATAGTCTATATTTATAACTTGATCACCTTCTTCGTTAGTCTAATATTAGGCTAGTTAAGACTATTCTTTTCTTGTTGAATGCCTCTTTGGCTACGGCAATTCCTGACCTTTTCCCCTTGATGCAGTAAGAGTCTCTCAAGTTGGACAGATATGGCAGGAAGAAATTTTCGTGATGAAATCAACCAAGCCCTCATATTTCAGCATTATTTACGTGAAACTGACGGAAAATCCTGAAGAAAGTATGTCCGAGCTGAAGATTTGAATCAGGGTCCTTCTCACTGCAAATAGATATCGCTAGTCCGTTTCGCATCTATTTGTTATCGCAATTCATCTAGATACAATGATATATCAAAAAGTGTATATATTCCAGTTTCTTCAGAAGCTTATGTCTCTGGGAAAATATGCTATTTGCGAGTTATGTATACTAGAACTTTTAGACCGTACGGTATTTCTGGACTTTAGTATCGATTCCGGAAGACTGTTAGTTCATATACACTCTGAATACATCTACGAAGACTTGAGGACAGCTACGTCATCAAGGGATTTCGTCCCACATCTCCTTCAATGAGACAATGTGACGAAGAGTCTCTCGAGAAGAACTTAAGAGATTAACTATTACCAACGACTTCCTTCCAGAGAAGAGGGTGGTGAAAACAACAAGAAGGAGAAGTAAATAAAGACCCTTCATTGTTGAAAAAAATCAATACAAGCAATGTTTCCATCGTCGTCATTTTCCTTCCTTCAAGTACCACTACTTAAAGTGACGTCACAATACTCTATTCTTGACTTGCAAGCATTCTTCTTACTTTTTTCCCCTTAATTTTGATTCTATATTCTAAACCCTTTATCAATGAATATTTCAAAAGATTTTTTTCCCTTCAATCTCGAGTAGTCTATCAATATGTGACTAGAGTGAGGTTCGTGTTATTGGAAATCTTGTTGTTAAAGAATCAACGAACTCACGTCTTTTTTCAGACAATCAATAATCGATTTAATATTGAATGGTGAATTTCGTGAACACAAAGAAAGAAAGAAAAAAGAGCGTGCAGCAAAAATTGTCAATTTTATTTCCAATCTATTTTCAATATTATCTCAAATTTACTTTAATGTGGCGTATATTTTCTTTGTTGCCTGTCAATCAGTGCTACTACTTCGGGTTGAAAGCAGTAAATTCTAAGCGGGTAAAAAAGTGTTAATTACCATAACTTCAAGGATTTCTTTATTTAAATAATAGTAATTTACTACGATAATTTTCGCAAAAATAGTTTTTCAATTGAGTGTATATTTTCTTTAAAACTCAGTTATCTCCACTGCTTGGAGTGAAATGTGTCAAAAAGTGAAAGATTGAATTTCAGCCTCCCGATTTCTTTTAAATATTTTACAGAAACTTTCAATTCTAAGAAGCATTTTGATCTATTGATGACATATCATATTTCTAATTTGTGTTGAGAGTGTGTATTAGTTTCAAGCTGGTGTTCACAAAACATTCAAATTAAGTACGTACAGAAAATATAGATATAGCACTTCGAAAACATAACCTTTATCTGAGAAACTATTGAAGGAGGGTTGAATAATTTGGAGAACGTCCCATTAATATGATAGCAGATATACCAATGTAGCTAATTGTTTTTGAAGCACGACAAAACAAAACCAATTGAGAATGCTCCAAAAGCGTTGTCAGAACGAACTTAAAAAGAATAGAAATAGGAGCGGGAAGGATAACTGTGATTTTTTCCCCACATGTAAATCGTATTATCAGTACCTTCTTCTCTTTCTCGCAAAATCGCAAATACTATCATCTCTGAAGCTCACAATATGACATGAGTGCTAATAGTTACTCAAAATATGTAAATGTGGCCATCCGCATTAACTCAGTGCACCAATTCTCTATCAATGAAGTCTGCCTTCCAAACAGCATTGGGTAGGTCAAGCGTACGCCCGAGCCAATGTCCGGTCGGACATTGAAATTTTCAAGTTAGCCCACAAGACCCCTTCAGGGAGGGCACTGGGATCACAGGGATCACAACATTCGATATGCCCCATGATATTTACGTATTTCAATTTTGTTCCATTCATTTACCTTCCATGGTTTTCATACTACGGGTAATGAAGATTCCGAACCATATCATGGTGGCCATTTTGAAACTTGTGCTCCATATGGAACATCTTTTGGTACAGCGTTACTTAGTTTTCCAAGACCTTCCGAACGAGCTATACTCGACCCATGTTCCCATTTGACATTTCAAAGTTACCCCCCGTTACCCCCATTTTCAGGGGGCGGGGAGGGGTACTTTTGGCGGAACTGGTTTTCCCCCTTAGCAATATATAACATGTACTTCAAACATGTCTTCTATATTTTACCATTTTTCAGATATTTCCTGTACACTATCTAAAGTGAGAAGCTAGCAGTGAGTTTTGCAAAATCAATAGTTTAAGTCAATTTTCTGAAGGTTGAAGGAAAAGAATTCATCGAGAACAGACATTTAGCATTTCCAAAGGAATTCCTCATTCACATCACAGATGCCGAAAGGCTTTTAAAAAAACTCAAATTTAATTCAAGCGTACTGGTAGCTATTGGTGCATCCCCTTCAGAGAATCCTGGATCCGTCCCTGCTTAGTGAGGTGTTAGAAAATGTAGTGAGACAGGTTCCGTCAGAAAATTCAAATTGAGAGATTAGAGAGAATTCTATTTTTGTTTCATTATTTATATTGCGTAGAATAGAAGTCAATGCAATAAATAAAAAAAAAAATTAACACAGTACAGTTACTATCTTGAGAACTTCTCACGTATATGTTAATCAGCCTACTGAAACAGAGAGCGGCATTACAAGTTTTAAGAAGTTGATTATAGAAAAGTTCATTTATCCTCATCACTCGTTGGATTATAACTTCATCCTTTGTAACATACAAGAATAAAAGTAGAAACATATTTAACTGATATATATCAGTAGCATATATAGCATAAATATAAGAAGCATATTATATATATATATATATATACAGGGCCGAATCCAGGATTTTCTGAGGGGGTTGTGCCAACAACTGTCAGTAGATTTGAATTATATTTGAGTTTTTTAAATGCCTTTAGGCATCTGTAGTATGAATGAAGAATTGCCCTGGAAATCCTAACAAGTAAGTGTCTGCTCTCGGTCCTTCAACCTTCAGAAAATTGTCTGAAACTATTGACTTTTGCAAAACTCACAACTAGTTTCTCACTTTAGGCAGTGTATATTTACAATTAAGGGGGTGCACGTGCACCTTTGCACCTCCTAAATCCGGCCCTGTATATTATATTATATTATATTATATTATATTATATTATATTATATTATATTATATATATATATATATATATATATATATATATATATATATATATATAATAACGTCCTTGTTTCAAACCAGAATACATGAGAAGCTTATGGACCTATATGACATAAAGAAATACAAATGAAATTATAACAAACTGTATATGAAAACAAAATTATCAGGAAATGTAGCCTACATGTTGCGCAAACGACAAACAATAAAAATGGCACATTTATTAAATAAATTTGTGAAACAATTAAGAAAAAATAACTAAGTCAACAGGAAACATATTTCGATAGTCGAACCAAAGGAAGGGGTTGAAAACCACCTATCAACGGCATCACATCCAGTGATACTGCCTGCCTTTCCACGCCATCCAATGACACCACACCCTACTTGCATAGCACGTCGTCCAGTTGTACAGCGGTGGACACTTCTAAATGGTACACCTTAGCCGTAAATCTCCATATGGCTGTACCATTTAGAAGTGTCCACCGCTGTACAAATGTTCAGTATTGTTCTCTGTGTTAGAGAAGAAATATCTCATCTAGTTCTTTTCCATGTGGTAAGGTGCCAAGAACCGACGACACGTTGCCACGTTGGATAGCAATATATATATATATATATATATATATATATATATATATATATATATATATATATATATATATATATATATATATATATATATGCGCTAATTAGCTCCAAGTTCAGAGTTCAGAAATTTTCAAAGATAATGATTAAAGAAAACTTTTTTGTTTTCCGTAACTAATTGCATTACAGCTTCTGTTCTGCTGTATGTCTAAGGGCTTTCTACTTAGGAGGACTAAATGGAAATAGTTCTTGTTTGCTTTAAGTATCTTGACTTATATTGTAATAAATGTTTATATCGATAACTTTATCAATATATCCTATTATACGAGAAACTGACGCCCAGAATATGGTCGTCATGAAGAAGAGCAGACAAAGAAACCGCAGCATTTGGTGGTACATTCGAAACGACCAGTAACAAACTAAATCGATTTTTTTCTGTTAAAAAGGATATCTGAGAAAGGAACCATTCGTTCCTCCAGATTTTAATATTCCACCAAATGACTGGGATTCTGTTCAATTATCATCAGGTGAGATTTGTCCGATTAAATTTATTTTCTACGATACGTGTAGGATTCTTGTGTGGATAATATAGTTAAAATTTCCGACCTAGCTGCCCTACATGTAGATAAGTCATTCAAATCTACAAATAAAGCAGAAATTAGTTTGTTCATAGGGCTTTATTTTATATCAAATTGTCTGAAATATCGAATTTTCTATGATTGAACGAACTATTTTTCAGAATTTGATTTAAAACAGAGATAAAACCCTCACAGTCAGAAGAGCTACCATTGCTAGAAATATTATTGCTATTAATGCTTTGTACACCTGTATTTTGTTCAAGAACAATATCGTTTCAAGAACTGTCATAAGTAAGAAGTCAAACTTCTTAAAGTCCGTTTGTCCGTTAGAATATATAGAACACCAATGCTTGGACCCGCTGAATATGTTTCAATTGAGAAAATTAAAAATTTATATTAGATTAATATATAGGGGCCGCGGTGGCTCAGTGGTAGAGCGTTCACCACTACCCGGTGCTTGGAGTCCCGGGTTCAATCCCAGCCCCCGCCAAGTAAACCTTGTGGTGGACAAACACCGTATGCGTGGGTTTTCTCTGGGTTCTCCCGTTTCCTCCCACTTTCTTCATTCCACCATTTCATTCATTACTCTTTATCACCGTCTCCTTTAGCCTAACCGGCATAATCGTGGGACGTAAAACTCAAAGATTTCATTTCATTTTCATTTAATATATACACTGGAGAACGAACACACTCTTTCTCTATATCTGTCAGAAAACATTCTGTAAATTTTATTTCTTTCATCCCACAATTAAATGAAATCTCGACTATTCCCTCGTATAAAATACTATAACCTTATATCAATTTCTCATCTGCTGTGCTGAGAGTCGCCATATTATTTTACGCTTTCAACCTTTAGCTTCAAAGCTTTGGTGCTGTAACTGCCTGAACCTGATACTCATATCTACAGCATAAAATCTCTCCTTGAGCGAGAGATAAAAGAAAAAGAAAAGTACAACTAATTTAATCTACATTGGAACTTAAAATGCCCTAGATAATTGGAATCATTCAATAAATACGATAAGAATCTTAATCAAGAATGTAACAACCTTTTCCAGTAATGGTAACTGACAGAAATGTTCGGTAATGTTCATCCTCTTAACTCTTATTTTAGACCATTTTTATCAGTTGGTCGTAAAAGTGGGGAATAAAAAAAACACTATTGTTCTTTCTCTCTCTTTCTTCTTCCTTAATCAAATCGTAAAGAGGCGGACTAAACGTCAGGAAATGTGGGATACAAGAAGATTGAACAGGATGTTTGAGGGCTCTAAGAGACAATA
Organism: Thermobia domestica; assembly: GCF_964235325.1. Taxonomy (NCBI): domain Eukaryota; kingdom Metazoa; phylum Arthropoda; class Insecta; order Zygentoma; family Lepismatidae; genus Thermobia; species Thermobia domestica. Next base: position 119,590,126 of record NC_137465.1, read on the forward strand.
AAAAGAAAAAAGTCAAATAGTCACAAGGTTGACCTTCAACTGGTGGAAAAGCTGTTCTTGCTCAGGACATAATCTTCTGCATTTTATTGAGCTCTAAAAGGTATATAAATGCCAAAAATTTCTATCCGAGCTCTCCTAAATGACCTTGATATAACTTCAACAGGATAGTCTGGAAGTCGCTTAACAAGCATCTGTTGGAACTAATTTACATTATATAATATACACGGTGTCCAATTACAACGATAACGTTGTATATAGCATTAGTAATCTGTACCATCTTATAAAAAGGGTCAGAAGCGAATTATTTGAGCAGTAATATATAAAGAAAAGAAAGATACAAAGAAATATCTTAGGTTATTTTGATCGTCAACTATTGATATAATCTCTATGGAAACAATAAATGTATGTATAAGTGTGCGGACATCTTGTTAAGTATGTAAAAAGTGGATTATTACGCTTCTCATGATTGAATATTAAAATCAGTTAAGAAAATGGTAAAACGTGTGAATTATTTGAAGATTAGTTAATTAAGAACCAGGATACAATCTAGATACTACGTAGACAAATAAATGTAGTAAAATAAGTGGTGCCGGAACCCGGGAGATATAAAAGTCGTTTCGAAGGACAGTAAAAACGGCTAACATTCAACGTGACATTAGTGTTACCATTTTGAGAAGCGGTAAAGTGATACACCGAAATATTACAATGAGTGCAACGGATAGAGACCTAACTGGTGATCAGAGTATGAATCCAGAAATAAATTCTAGCGAAAATTTAACTGACATCTTAAGAGACTCAGCTCAACAAATTAGGAACCAATCTGAGCAAATTAAGGATCAAGTTCGAAAAAGTGATGAAATAGCTCAACAAATTAGGAACCAGTCTGAACAAATTAGGGAGCAAGCTTAACATTTTGATGAAAAATTAGACCAGAAGATAAACCAGCAAACTAAGGATTTCGATGAAAAGCTAGGGAGATTAGAACAATGTAATGAAAGCAGATGGGATCTTATTCAACGTCAACTGAGTCAGGATGAATCAGACAAATTTGAACAGTACGACAAAAAATGGAAAGGGTAACACAAAGATTCACGGAAGTTCAAGATTCTGTAGATGGCATAGAGTCAACGATAAATGCTCATGCTAATCACATTAAAATATTGCAAGATGAGGTGAACTTTATCAAAGAGAAATGTATTCCCGAAAGTGCATTGCAAGATGATGGATACATGAATGTGGTACATCCTACATCTACCGGTTGTGAACCTACTCGTTATCCCAGAACAATTTTGGAAGTTAATGAATCTTCGAGCTGTGAAGAAGAGAGTACTGATAGAGAAAGAAGAGTGAGGCAATCGTCCCGGCGGAAACATAACTCCAACAGGTATATGAAGACTAATACAGGTAAACCTTTACGATTCAGCGAAGTTAAGTCGCTTACTAAATTTAGTGGTGTACCGGAAGATATACCCGCTAGGGGATTTCTTGAAAAATTTGAGGACCAATGTGAACTGATGGGTGTAGATGAGTCTTAATTTTTAAAATTATTGCCACATATATTATTATCACCCTGTTTAACATGGTTCAAAGCTATCAGGAGTAGTCTTCGTACATATTCTGATTTCAAGAATGCTCTACTATCGAATTATGAGAATGATTTTATGATAGCGAATAGAGATGCTCTCTTACGAACGAAATATTTCAATCCAAAATTACACCGGAGTATTACGGACTTTGTAGTATCTACATATAACGAGTTAAGATCACTAAATCCAAATCATCCGGAATCTCGCATCATAACTTCCATTAGAATCTTATTGCCATTTCGATTACAACAACTGTTAATGACGGCGCAATGCATCAACTTTAATCACCTAATTATGCTTGTTCAAAATTATGAAAGTCAGTCAGCAATACAGGATAACAATAGAATACAGGATAGAGGTCAGGGTAATTCTGGACGTAATCAGACACAATATGCTTCTGTTCGTAATATAAATGTACAACCTGGAAATAATTCTAAGGTGCCTAACTAACTAACTAACTAACTAACTTTATGGCCTATGGAACCCGGAGGTTCAATGCCGCGTTCACAAAAGCTCTCCACGGACTTCTATCCTTAGCTAACTGCATCCAGTTTCTACTTTGTGCCTAGTTTTAATAATAGAATGTATGGTTCTAATGATACTGGTAATCGAACGCAACCTAATCACAGAAATGAAACTAGGAATTTTAGAAACAGCAACAGAAATTTCAGTAGTAACAATAACCATCGCCGATTTTCACAAAATCGGTTTGCAGATGGCAGGAATTTTGTAAATAGCAATCAAAATATGGTAACATCCTGTGAAAGACAAGAACGTACACAAGATTGTGCTATACAATGTTGCTTAAATGCGCCCTTTGAATGTATAACTTGAATCATTAAAAAAGGCGTCCGACGGATTTGTATTAGATTAACCTTTGCTTACGTCTATGGTTAATGTGTTTTTCGTTCAATTTATTATTAAAATGTACGTTAAAAACACACGCAATTATGAAATATTATGGAATATTGATGAAATTAAGTTATGGCAGCCTACTGAAAATACTATTGAATTTGATCCTTATAGATTTGTTGCAATTTCCTTTTATAGCATTAACTGAGGAAATCTTAATTTGTGTTTCATGCTAAGAAATTATCTAAAAGCTTTATTGTAATACGAGAATATACTGAGTTTGACAATTTGTTTTCTCCAAGAAACATATATTTAACTCTTGAAAGGAAACATGGGTGGAAATTCACCCAGATGAAAGTTATTTTTTTTTTGCTGCAGACTGGCAACACTGCGTTGACATAAGTAATTATTGGGTGAATTTTCACCCATGTTTCCTTTCACGTGACTTTTTCCAGTCAGTTATTTGTTGACAACATCGGAGTGTATTTTGCAAAAAAAAAAAAAAAAAAAAAAAAAAACCCTTAATCAAGACTTCTAGATGTTTTCTTACCAGTTTCAAGGTGAACAGTAAATAAAATTATCTGTTGATAAGCATAAGCATTTTTCTACAAACTATTTTTTTCAACTTTTATAGAGCTGTAAAATTTAATACCTCAGAAATGTAAGTATGTATTATGTAAAAATTCTCTACATATTTGTTTTTAATCTTTCATCATTTTTCTTGATTCTATTAAGTGAAAGTATATTCTTAAATACTTTATACATTCTCAAGCAAATACTTCAAAATATACTGTAATAATGTAACATTTACGAGTCATGGGTGAAAATTCACCCATGTTTCCTTTGTCGTATGCCAAAAAGATGTTTCCTTTTAAGGGTTAAGCTATTCTTGTTTTCGTGTTTTTATTCTATTCGAATTTTATACGAATAGTATAAATATTCAAGAATAAAAGATCATAATTTTAATGTAAACGTATGAAGGTTATGACAGATATATAAAATAGATGCAACTTATTATATAGAAAGAATAAGAATAATAAATATAGAATTTCTTAATTTTTCAGAGCTTACTAATGTATTAAATGATAATCATCAATGTGTTTATATGTTATAATTTTGTTGTCTTCTGATCCTACCAATATTTAGTACTATAAAGGTCTTTGTTTGTAAATAATGTTGTTTGTACATGAAGGAATAGTTAATTAGTACCCTTAAAGAAACTATCAGTTAGGTTTAATTTTCGAATAGTCTCATCGACAATAATTGTAAATCGACGTTCTTAGTATATTGATATATTGATAAATATTAAAAAAATGTAATGTTATAATACGTTATATATATAAATGGAAGAGTAAGATATTTGTGTTTAAGTGATATTAAGTTTATACGAGGGCTATTCAAAAAGTAGGTGTTTTATAATCTTCAATCCAGGGTTCTTTCCTTCATAGCAAAAATATTACGGAAGTCCAGTCCGGACGACATTTATACAACGATAACGTTGTATATAGCATTAGTAATCTGTACAATCTTATAAAAAGGGTCAGAGGCGAATTATTTGAGCAGTAATATATAAAGAAAAGAAAGATACAAAGAAATATCTTTAGGTTATTTTGATCGTCAACTAATGATGTAATCTCTATGGAAACATAATAAATGTATGTATAAGTGTGCGGACATCTTGTTAAGTATGTAAAAGGTGGATTATTACTCTTCTTATGATTGAATATTAAAATCAGTTAAGAAAATGGTAAAACGTGTGAATTATTTGAAGATTGGTTAATTAAGAACCAGGATACAATCTGGATACTACGTAGAAAAATAAACATAGTACAATATACAATGCAACCTGGAATTTGAGATAGTAGAACTTTTGAAACGGATGCCATATACAAATAATGATTATACCAAAATGAAGCCTTCTTCATGCATATATTTTAAACTAAGAAGCAATCATTGAAGCACACTAGGAACCACACAATTTTGCAGATGTAACCGAAGGAGTAAATCAATTTAAAAGAAAAAAAAACAAGTAAATTGACTCATAGCCATACGTATGAATGGTCTGTCGTTAATTTTGAGTTTGTTTATTTGGACACTGTGGAGCGATTTTTTTTTCATTTCTACCAATAACCAATCGGATGAGGCCTCTGTAAGGGGTAACTAGGGAAATCGTAGTTTTCAGAAATTAACACTCTGAATTGGCAACATTGCTGATGTTCAGTGCATCAAAAGGTGTATTAATAATCTGTCTGTATTATGCAATTCCTGAAAACAATGAAAAAGAAACTTTGAAATCATCATGACAAAACTTTTATTTACATACACCCGACAACACTGCTAACCAGCAAGATAACATTTCCTGCTTGTAAAGAAAAAAAAAACAGAAGGAAACGCAAGCGTGTTCGAATGGCAGTGTGTAGTTGTAGTGAATATTGTCGCTTTGCTTGGAAAGTTTATTTTGTGTTCTGAGTTGAGGTGTTTATTAACTTCCCGTCAAGTGATTACTGTTTTGGTGCTCTCCAGAAGAAAAGCTTTTCATTATTTATTCATTTTATTTTCATCCATAATTCATACATGAAGCTCGAAGCAAAATGAGCGTATGAATCGGGTGATTCCAACCCATGCCACAGTGAGAGCAGAATTTCGTGATCATTTTCCCAACATTATAGTCTTCCGAAGAAGTCAACAATATGTAGACTTGTTTCAAAATTTCGGCAGACGGGATTTGCACACGAAAAACAACACAATAAGCAACGGTGTATTATAACACAAGAGGTTTTGGACACCGTAGAACAACATATGTCACAATGACCACAGAAATCTGTACGTAACCTTGCAGCACAAGTAAATTTACCACATTCAACGACTCACGTGGCTTTAAAAATGGTATACCTACGGACATACAAGATATAGGTTGTTCAAGAACTTAAGATGCCAGACTTGGAATCTCAAAACAAGAGTATTGCCGTTGGTTTCAATCTTTTATTCGAAACCATGGAGTTCATGTCTTGGACAAGGTGTTCTTCAGCGATGAAGCTTGGTTTAATCTCAATGGTTACGTGAACAGTCAGAATTCCAGATACTTGTCATCTGACAATTCACATGTGTTGCAAGAACAGCAGTTGCATTCCGTAAAGGTAGGTGTGTGGTGCGCTATCTCACGGCGCCGAATTTTAGTTTTTTTTTTTTTTTTTTTACAATATATTTGGCGGACGATCTATTACGCATTTCATTTATTTGTTGAATATTGATGAACGTGATTGTTGGTTTCAGTAAGACAGTGCCACATGCCATAAGTCAAATGAAACATTAAACATGTTGCAAGAATTTTTCGGGGGACGGATAATAAGTAAAGACATTGTGGCCCAGTCGCTCCCCTGACTTAAGATCACCGGACTTTATTCTATGGGGTTACTTAAAGCAAAAGGTATACAAGAACAACCCTCGAACTACACAAGACCTGGAAACAAACATTAGCAATACAATTGAAAATATTAACAATTCTACTCTTCGTAAAGTTGCTGCCAACATGGTGAAACGCATGAATTTGTGTTTCAATCAAAATGGAGGCACTTCCAGCATCTCTGTGAAACTAGTAACTCACTTCGTGATGAATAGCAGTGTTGTCGAGTGCATGTAAGTAAAAGCTTATCACGATAATTTCAAAGTTTCTTTTTCATTGTTTTCAGGAATTGCGTAATGCAGACAAATCCTTAACACATCTTTTGATTCACTGAAACATCAGCAATGTTGCCAATTCAAAGTGTTAATTTATGCAAACTATGATTTCCCTAGTTACCTAAAGCTCGTTCAGTAAATTCTCTGAATAACGGACACCGATGGGACATGATTTATTTTTCAGAAATCCGTTACAATAATGTCACAGAAATTTGGATTATTTAGAGCTACTAGCATGCAACATGTAGTAAATGAATTAGCTATTAACATAAATTTAGGGTAAAAACCCAAACCAAACACTGTACTCTGGAATGTAAGTACCTTAAAGGTAATGGTGAAATATTCCTTTGTAAAGAAACAAAAGTATCGCTTGAGGATTTGTGTATATGAGTGCTGCAGTAGTAGATGCAAACTTGAAGGAGAAAAGGAGTGAATTTGTCACGGAAGAAAAGTTTTGTATAGAATTCTAGGCCATATAATTGTCCCTCATCGATTGGTTTCATTCGTTGAAGGTTTTAAACAATTCTCACCACAAAGCACTTTGTTGTTGGCAGAGAGAGAGAGAGAGAGAGAGAGAGAGAGAGAGATAAAACAATTTCAAGCTTAGCTTTTGCATTTATTCTGGTAGTGGTTCAGCAAGTCATTAACTTATATCAAAACACATTTTATGAAGAAGAGATTTTCTGTTTGCTGTATTCTAACACAGATTTATTTTCAATTTACAGACATATTTTTTTCCTTTGTCGAGAATAACTTCCCGTCTGTTACGAAGAGGTTACTAAACGTTGAAAAAATGAGAAGACTGCCCATATCCATATCCAACTATACCTGTAAACGGTAGAATTCTCTCCCGTTATAATATATTTTTGCCGCGACTAATCTGCCCATGTTATGTAGATGTCCGTAATATATATGTTTGTGGATTTTGAGCCAAATGTCCCAACATTCTCTATGTATGCAGATATAAGCGCTTGTACGTGTTTCTTTGCATAAAGTGATCGAACAGTTGAGTGTTTCGTTGCAGGTATTCCTCAAATTTTGTACTGTTTCTTTTTAGTGTGCATTTTATTGTTTCTACAGATAGTGGAATTAATGGTCCTTGCGTCACCGCGTACCAAGTAGGAACGGATTGTAAGAGGACCGGACCTCGTGACAAGGCACAGGCATATCAATATCAAAACATCTAAAGATATTTTATCATCTTTTCCAGCAGAGCTAGCAATAGATTTTCTCGGAAACAACACACTAGAATTTACTTTATGTATGTCATTTTGTTAATCTTGATGTGATCTATCAACTGATGTATACAGGGTGTTTCAAAACAAATATTGGAGTTTCAAAGGCTTTGAGTATTTATTAGAATTAACTTACAACTATAAATAATATCAAATGAAAGGAGCAGCTCAAACAGTTTTTTTTTTTTCTATAAGTGTTCAATGTGAGAACAATTTTTCACATGGAACACATCCAGTCGATAGGCGAAAAGGACGCATAAGCTTTCCGCTGGGATATGGCACAAAGCACATTCAATTTAGGGGAGACTCGTTCGCAACTGTACCATCTTGTGGGGTTTTGCTGACCCCAAGATGTGAGTATTATGAGCGTTCACATCACCACTTAGGTGAAATGTCCATTCAACACTGAAAGCGAAAATTTTCATCGTCATGCAGCAACATTTCATTTGGAAAATTGGCACTTAACTCTAGAACGGCGGCTGGGTTATTTTTGACCCATTTCTGAGTTTACGCTATAACAACTTTTCTATTTTCTTACGAATCGGATCGAATTATTGTGACTTTTACTCATTCTTTGGAAGAAATACTTGTACTAAGTTTCACTCTTATCCATACTTTGCCTTTCCAAATATCAAACAATTATACTAGAACGGCGGCGTGGGTCAATTTTGACCCAACTCTTTTGTTAGTGATATTTTGTTGCATTGTAGCAACACTGCTGGCTGCGTCTTTATCTTGCGACCGTTCTTTCTCATAATACTCTCCCATTCCAGCTCGTGTTCAAGACCAGCTTCTCAGCAATTTTGTCAGCGTAGTTGGAGTTAGTAATACTTTAGAGAGTGTTGATTAGGAGAATCTCATTATTTTCGGACTGATGTGCTATTTCAAACACTCATTATGAGCAAGTGATTGATGACACCGGATGAAATGGTTGCAAATTTCAATAACATAAGTGACGTCGAGTCTGACGCTAAATGCGTTGATATTTCTTCAGATGAAGATTACCTGCCGAACAACAACAAGTATGATGATTCGGATGACATATCGGAAGAGGAAGAGATAAGCACCGAAAACCATACTTCTGCAAATAAGCGTACTAAAAAGGTAAGACTATTATTATTATTATTATTATTATTATTATTATTATTATTATTATTATTATTATTATTATTATTATTAAACACAAATTATATGTCTTACATCGTAAGAAAATATTCATAATAATTTCAGTCATTTTAACAAAAATTTTACAGACAATTTGCATGTATTGTGAAAATATATAGCTAGTGCTTTTTCTTTGTTGGTATCACTGTGTTGAAATGTTTCATGAGAAGATGTTTATAGCACAAATAAATAATAATAAATAAATCACGGCCATATTCGATCCAATATTGGATGAGGCCTCTCCCCGGAGGGAGGAATGGGTCTACTGCTCCCACGCTGACCAGACGGGCTGGGACAAGTTTCCTATATACCAGACGGGTTGGAAGAGGAAAGCCGAATCTCTCACTGTGATCGCCAATATATGACCGCCCCGCTGGTCTAGTGGTGAACGTGGCTGACTACGGATTGAGGGATCCCGGATTCGATTTCCGGCGCTGCCAAGAATTCTTAGCCTGTGGCGTAACCAGAAATTTCAAAGCTACTGAAACCAAAAAGTTTAGAGGTCTAAATGGGAGACAACTTACTATCTCGTATGTTTGAATAACTTATATTTCCACTAAAGAAGTAGAATCTCTAAAGGAGTTGTTCGAAAAACAGGTAGTTTACCATTCTTTTTATGTCAGAAACTTTCATGATTAGAACCTAGCATATCTTATTTAGAAAACAATCACTCGATACTGACTTTTTTTTGGTATGAACTACTGCAAGTTTACGACTGTGTATGCTATTTTAGATTATGTCAGGTTATGTGTTTCCATAAATTCTAAATAGGGAGAGGAAAGTTATAGAAATGCACAGGTGCGTATTACAACCATATTAGTAAAATATTTGTTTGTGTAATACTTCGCGTTTCAATTTGTGAACAATATTTTTGTATGACCATTCTCCTTAAAGAGGATTGACTGAACTTTGTTCTGTGTAAGACTGCAAGTTTAGATATGTGTACATTAGGTTAGTTTAGTTCAGTTAGGTCATGCGCTTGTAGAAACTATCTAAGAATAATAACTATCAAGGAATTAGAATGATATATAACATTTCTATATAATAAACTGACATATCGTTCTAACAATATTATATTCATAAAAAATATGATGTTTCATAAATTTGTATTATTGACAGAAAAAAAAACGATCAATAAATATCAAGTTAGAGTTCAAAGAAGTTGTTTGTTTTATTGAATGAAAGTCACGTTTTATTATACAATACAATAAATATTAGTGGTTTAGAATATAAATAATTAGTAAAAATGGAATGGGTCATTTTTGACCCACTCCCGCCGTTCTAGAGAGTATCAAAAACACCGCCGTTCTAGTGTTAAACCGTAGTCTGTAGGCTTTAGACCTTGTAGCAACTGCAAACGATAAGGACGTAGCTGTAAATGTCTGCTTAAAATTCTGCACACAGACGGTAGCACTGTAACTACAGCTTCAGTCTTGGCATAATGTAAAACACAAAAAGCTTTCTGCTCACTAATCATCTTTGCTACTAGCGCTTTCTAATGGCAGACAGAGGAAAGAGTACATGCGCATGCGTGCGTACAAAACAGTTTGAGTTGCTCTTTCATTTGATGTATTCTTTATAATTGTAAGTTAATTGTAATAAATACTACTAACATTGAAACCTCAACATTCATTTTGAAACACCCTGTATATTTTCTTTGGACAATATTTTAGTTAAATAAATATAGCCCAGTCAAATTAGGCTTTAACCCAGACCTTTAAATTAACAAAACGAAACTTACTGGAATATGTAGAATTAGTTATGTTGTACTTCTGGCAAAAAAATCCCCAAGAATCCCGTGAGGGGTTTTGGAGCTATGACGTCATCAATATCGCTGCCATCAAAATTTATAGTGAAATCTTTGAATGCGTATAACTTTTCATGTAATAAAGCCAGGACGTTCATTTTTGCGATAAACTGAAGAGAACCAATTGGAAAATTTGTACATTAAACTATAGTGGTTAAATCAAATGTTTCCTTTGAAATATTTCCACATAAACTGTAAAAATTCACTTTTTTGAATACTTGTTTTGAAGTTTACACGTAAATATCTCCCTGACTATAGACTATTATATTAATAAATGTTTTCGCATAATGTTGTAGGCCACTTTATTAAGTTTAAACAGACACCGGTTTTATTTCTCTATCACAAAAAGTAAGGGAGCTGTGTGAATTTATGTTGTGGAGCATGCGATCCGCAGCGTGTGCTGGATGAGCATAAGGTCTAATTCTATTTACAGATTCATAGCAAATAGTCAGAGGTATTGTAGATTTCTTTCACCAGCTACCTAGTTAGAGTGGATAGGGAAGTTCTAAACCTGCTATGACAGTTATTTTGAATTCTATCAATTGGGATTTCAATAAATTGTTGAAACAAGGTTTTGCACTACTTAAATACATAAATCACCGTTCTGAATAACGTACGAAATACTATTGAAGATTAAAATTCTTATATCAACACTTGTATAGCAACATGTAGAGCTAAAGTGAATGAAAACAGTGTTTAATAATAAAAAGGACTTCAAAAATGATGATAATATAAATTAGCGTAGACGAGGTAATACTCTAAATATATAGAAAATTAGAGTAAATACAACACATGTTGTTTCGAATTTAGTTCGGATGCTTATGTTGTGCTGGTGAAGAACTTAACTCGTTGCTAACCTCAATGCCATTTTCATTTGTGAATTTATTATGTTTGTCTCGTCATCCTCACATCCTTCAATCGCCATTTGGCTGTCACTACAACCATAGCCCACACACGGACCGCACGCAGATGAACAGTCTAATCTATTGCTTTTACACTCACAATTTCTTTTCACATGAAATTTTACAGTTGCACATAACTAGCTTCAGAAGGCTTTAGGAACAGTTGGTTCAAGTGTTGTAACTGGTACAAATTTATTGTTTCGTATTTTCCAATCCAATTCTGTAGGAGATAGTTCAACATGTTTTCAATGTTGCACTTATAAATAAACACGCAAGGGATGCTGATGTCCTGCACCTGAAGTCGGAGGAAGCACTGCAAGGTTGAAGTCCGCATCGATTCTCTTCTTGGGAACGGTCTTCAAATAAATATATCTTGCTGTACAGTTCGAAGCATAGAAAATGTTACAAAAATTTAAGTCCAATTTAGGAACAAACTCTTGCGCCGTGTGCTTATGCATTCCGAAATACACTTCTCATCGACTAGTTACTTTCGGTATTCAACCCAATTCACCCCGTCCTCCACCTCTCCTTGTCTAAAGCGGTGTATGACGTAATGTACTCTTTCCATTCAGACGGAAAAACAGGAACCAGTTTACAAGGTTTATCGCTCTAAAACAGTCTCTTTCATTCGTCTGTTCTGAAATGCCTTTCTAGAACCTGAATAAAACAAAACGTCACAAAATGTTCCCAGAGCTTCATAAACACCCTTATTTACGTTCTTTCCCTTCTTCAAAGGCTGCATATCACATCAGCCTAGGAAGATGCTCCTTGTGAATTTTATGTAAATTGTTAATCATGGCAGTAGGTTTGTGCTTCGAAAAGTCTGTAATGCGGGCACAGAGCTCTAAACACTATTGACAGAAATGAGTGTTATTCATTTTTAGTCAGTAATTGCAAGTAAATGTTCCAGTTGGCGTCATTTGGGCAGGACAAAGGATGTAATTGCCCCCTCCCTTGAGAAAGAGGAATACGTATTGTTTGATCAAATGTGTAGTAACATAATAAAATAACCTCGATCCTAGCTCACGCCAAGTAAACTTTGTAGTGGACAAACACTTGAGCGTGGGTTCTCCCGTTTCCTCCCACTTTTTATTTCCAACATTTCGTTTATTGCTTATAGTCACCGTCTCCTTTATCCTCCCTGCATAAAAGTGGAATGAAAAACTTAAAGATTTCATTTCATTTTTTTACTAATAAAAAATGAAACTATTATGTCGGTGAAGAATCTCCGCCTCCCCCCTCCCGGACCCAGCCAAAATCTAAAATGACGCTGCTATTAACAACAAACCTATATAGTTACAATAGCACATTGCTAGAGCGCTTACATTTGGTTTCATGATCCCAAGCCATGAAAGTCCATGGACGACATTGAGAGAGAGATTCAAATATGGAGACAGAAAGAAATGATTTACATATATAAGTTTAGAATTGGAGAAAAAAAATGATCGGACAGCATCCGTATTATGATGAAAATTGTGACTTTATGGAACAGAAGAAGGAAAGGTTCTGAACTGCGAGTTTCACATTAGGCAGTTGTTGAATTAAGATGGAGAATTCTTTTAGAGCATCAGATGATTACGAAGGGAGAGAAAGATCTTAAGATCTGGAGAATTAAGAATTTTAAAAAACTTCCTAGCCGGGTTTCGAACTACGAACCTTTTAATTATCGATCCATGACTTTATCCACTTTTTTTCTCAGTAACTTACTTGAACTACTTATTACTTAATTTTACTTGCTTTACTCGTTTAATTGACTTTTTTCCAATCACTTAGAACGATAGGGACACGAACACAGAAGCATCGATGACAGTTAAAATCACAAAGGCTCTCCCACTGGGAATCGAAATCGGGACCCCGTACACCAGAGGCGCACGTGCTAGCCACTAGACTAGCGGGGAGGGCAATCCACTCATCCACAGAGAACTCTACGTAGCCTGTCACATACTTTTCCTTTACCTACTGGAATGTGATATTCTAAACGTTGACTCGGTGGTGCACCGTTAATATGGGACGCAGCACCTCTTGTAGCTTAGTTATAGGGTGTATAATGAACTTCCTCTTGTTCAGGAACACTTTTTAAGTCAATAAAATTTATTCTTATTGAGTTCATTAAGATATATTTGATAGAACCATATGATAAAATAATGCCAAATAGTTTGCATCGTTGTCTGTTACATAAATGTTTAATGTAAGGAATTCCTACTTGGATGGTCTTAGGTTCGAATTCCGACCATTCTTATTGACCTTTTCTTCTAGCCACGCTCATACTTGCAATCTAGAAACTCAATTTTGAATTAAATGTAGTCACAGCTATTTTAGGATGAAATATTCAAATATGATATTTGTTATTACATGCTTTTCTTTAACTTCATTGTTTCAATGTTGATATTAAATCCTACTACTTTTATGAAGCTCATTTCCCTACGTGATATCATGCTGAATGTTTGCACAACAACAACAGTCGGACGGCAATAAAAAATCACATTTTTACTGTAATATATGTAACTTACAAATTTATGACAATTTATAACTTTTAAATGTGTATGTTCACGTCGTGGCTTGTCAGATAAGGGTTTAGTGAACGGTATTCCTTCCCTGTTGGTCCTAGGTTCGAATTTCGTCAATTGTTGTTTCTTTTTTTCTTTTAGTTACACTTAGTTTATGCATTGATATCTTCAAGCTTGAATCAATTATAGCATCAGCCAGTGAATTAATTGTAGCTGACATTATTTTCAAATATGACTCGTTAATACATGCTTTACATTAGCTTACAGTATGCAACTTTGAAAATAATACTACATTTAACTTTGTAGCTACATTTAATTCACTAGCTGTTATTGTATTTGCTTCAAGCTTGAATATCTGGAATGCATAAACTAAGTGTAGCTAAAAGAAAAAAAAGCAACAAATGGACGAGATTTGAACTCAGGAACACCAGCACAGAAATCCCGTTCACTAATCCATCCTCTAATAAACCATGACGTAACATGACTATCTGCAAGTTATAAATACCCATCCAAATGATACCATTATGAGAATATGTAATAACTTTTTTGCTCTTTCTCTCTTCAAAAACGTAACATATTTAAGACAAATTGTTTCATTTTCCATTAGAACTTCGGAAAAGATGATTTGTGTTTGAGTATATCTCTTCTTTATCAGACATTTCAACTCAATTCAACTCAATTCACACAACAGTAAAACACTCTTACTGCCTTATAAAATGTTACTTAAAGGAAAACTGCATCATGCACCCTGAACGGTGGCGTAACTAACTGGAGCGCGGTACGGCACGACATAAGGGTGCCCACTTAAGTTTCGTAATTCCTCTTTGTAAGTTTTTATATAATTTCACACTTTTCCTGAATGTCTAAAATGGACACTACTTCAGTCATAGAAGAAAAGGAAGTTGTAAAGGAACTGTAGACTGCAAAATCTACTCAAAACATTTATCACCTCTTTGCTGCAACAACTTTAACGGACAGTAATAAAGGAAAAGATTGCGTGAAATTTCAACATAGAATGAATTAGTTAAAGTTTTATTCTTAGATGACTGTCATTGCTAATAGTGTTCCGTATTTGTTTAGACCCCTACTCATTTATAACTGTATCTCACTTTTCTTGTGACGAGGACAGCACCTAAGCGAACATTCAGTGAACTAAACGCCATTAAAACCTATATTCATAGCACAATGGCGCAGATCACGTTGACCTCTTTGGCGATTTTCACCATGGAAAACGAAAAAAAAAAGTCACCGCATTGGTATTGAAAATGTAGTTAACGAATTCCTCTTCGAAAAAGATCACATGCACAGTTGTTTTCCAGACGGTAATTTATAAAAGCAAGTTGGGGGAAACGGGAGAACCCCGAGGAAACCCACGCACACGGTATTTATCCACCACAAAGTTCACTTGGCGGAAGCTGGGTTTGAACCCGGGATCCCATGCACCAGAGGTGAACGCTCTACCACTGATAGATATACTTAAGTTGGTTGAAATTCCGTTAGTTAGGGGCTAGACACTGAAACCATCCAAAATAAGGGAGGAAGGTGACATGTAAAACTGGTCAAATACGAACGGTATCAGTACCGAATTCATGGTTTTCGCAGTCACAAAGATGAATAGTGACACTGTTGATTATGCTTAAGTACGAGTTAAGCCTTGGTTTGCACGGAGGTCAGAGTGGGAGGGGGACAGGCAAAAAAGAATCGAAACCGATCTATACTTGTGTCGAATGCATACTTTTCGGGATCACTGACATAAATAGTGCCATTCCAGATGTAGTATATGTTCAAGGTCGGACCCATTGGCATGAGGGTCAGAGGGGAGAACGAATGAAGATTTCCGAACAGTTCCTTTGGCATGAGTTTCATTACACTGGGAGTGAAAAGTGGTAATGCACAGATACTGGTGTCACATCCGGACCTATCAGAGATATGATTTCTGGGGAATTTTTGTTCTATTATCCCCTGATCACTAGCTAAAATAGTCAGTGCATTGCAGGGACATAGGCAGAAATTTATTTCAGGAATAGAAAGCTTTTTGTGGTGTCCTAATTCAATATGAGGACATACTGTACTAAAATGTCTAACATCATCTCTAAAAATAGGTAAAATTTACAGATAAGTAGTGATATCGGGGGCAGGGGGTTCTGGACCGACAGGGCCTACATTATGTATATGTCCATGCTGCTCTGAGTCGTCATAAGCTTCTCTTCAAACTTATAACACATACCATGTATATAAGAAATGTAGAACAGAATAAAATATAAATAGAAAATATATGTAATTATAACTAAGTAGAAAATAATTACAAACTAAAGTTGAAGGACAAGTTTTTTAAACAATCACACTTCAAAGGAAAGATATATTTATAAGGCCATTTTTCCACTTATGCAGGGCTAAAAGCAAGAGAAGAGCGCTAATCTCAAGTTCCACTATACATCTCTTCGAACAAGAAAACTATGAATTTGACACCAATATTTTTTGTATTCTATTACTTTTTTACATGTCATCCCTTCGCCCGACTGTCGTCGTTCTTCAAACATTCAGCATGATATGACGTAGGGAAATGAATTACATTAATGTAGTAGGATTTAATATCAAAGTTGAAACATCGCAAGTTAAAGAAAAGCGTGTAATAACAAATATTATATTTGAATATAAATTCGTCTTAAACTAGCTGTGACTACATTTAATTCAAAATTGAGTTTCTCGATTGCACAGTATGAGCGTGGATAAAAGAAAAAATCAATAAGAATGGTCGGAATCCGAACCTAAGACCATCAAAGTAGGAATCCCTTACATTAAACATTCATGTAACAGACGACACAAAGTATTTGGCATTATTTCTATCATATAGTTCTATCAAATATAAGTTAATGAACACAATAAGAATAAATTTTACTGACTTAAAAAGTGGTCTTGAAAAGGGGAAGTTCATTATACACCCTATAACTAAGCTACAAGAGATGCTGCGTTCCATCTTAACGGCGCATCCACCGAGTCAACGTTTAGAATATCACATTCTAGTAGGTAAAGGAAAAGTATGTGACAGGCTACGTAGAATTCTCTGTGGCTGAGTGGATAAAGTCCTGGATCGATAATTAAAAGGTTCGTGGTTCGAAACCCGGCTAGGAAGTTGAAGATTTTTTTAAAAAATTCTTAATTCTCGAGATCTTAAGATCTTTCTCTCCCTTCGTAATTATCTGATGCTCTAAAAAAAATTCTCCATCTTAATTCAACAACTACCTAATGGGACCCTCGCAGTTCAGAACCTTCTTCTGTTTCACAAAGTCACAATTTTCATCATAATACGGATGCTGTACGATCATTTTTTTTCTCCAATTCTAAACTTATATATGTAAATCATTCCATATGTAATTGGACATGTGTTGTTCTAGCATTTTAGAAAATACCAATTTTATGCAGTAAGGGAGCAATATCCTCCTTTACTTTCAAATCTGTCTCTCTCGCCATCAATGGAAAACTGCGGAACTACTTGAAATGAATTTTTAAACATAGTTAGCTCTTGATTAGTCAGATTTTTTCATCACATCACCTTCACTGAATTACGTATTTTGTTTGAAAGAGGTATCAAGATGTAGGAGAACATAGTCAGTCCTTTATTCGGCGTTTTAACTTCCATAATACTTTTCTTTCCCATATGGAGAATGAGATGGGCATTCTGTTAATATTTCGAATGCGAACTAAGTTCCAGCTTGTTAAGCTTCGCCTAGATTTTCACGTGTTGATTTTTTATTCAGGAAAATCAAATGATAAGGGAAAATGAAACAGATATAGCTACACTTCTAATATATGAAACTGTTAAGGAAACGTCAACAGAACAAAATCTCAAAACAAGGAAAAGACCATGCCGTACTTTCAGTTTCATCTAAGAAAAGAAATGAATTGACCGTGAAATCTTATATAGCATTATTCATTTAGTTTTCAACGCCATCATATCTGTTACAACATAAAATTGGCTACGGGACTTCCTTTCAGAGGTTATCGAAGATCAATATTATCCTCCGTTCCATTTCTCTCGGGATTTCCGTCGGCTCACGTCTCTCTGGTCATGACTCTTGCGTTGCCCCAGTGCCCAAGAATCTCGAATGAGGTCATCTATCTATAGAAACATATTTTCTTTCCTTTTATTCCTTTCTTCTGTTGTTGACTCTTGACAGTCTTCTGTCTATTTGACCCCGATTGTATCATATATATGCCATTTATTACGCTCATGGTATCCGTTACACGATATTGTAATTACTCATGTAAACCAGTTATGATATTACAAAATAATTACAGTTAAATCATTACGTTTTTCGTAATCAATTATGCCCCACGATTATACTGACTAAAGAAGACCTAATAATTAAGGAAAGTGAACGATTATGGAAGAATTTGTGAATTCAGATTCTGCGAGGAAACGGGAGAACTTCAGGAAAGCTTACGGACATGTTGTCCACTACAAGCTAACATGGCCTGAAAGTGAAACAACAACTGCTACTACTATTACATTAATATGTTTAGTCTGAGTGAGATAAAGGTGCAATAGTGGTTTCGCTTTACAACGAAAGTTTGATGTTGGATACCATAAAGTACCATTGCAAATGTAATAGACCAAATGACACAATTCGTACTTAAAAATCATAGGAGGAGGCACAGTTGCTGAGTATTAGAGAGCCCACATCTCGTCACTGGTACGGTCTTAGATCTTTCAGTTTGTGGTTGACAACATCTTATTTCCTCATTCTTATTCCACCACTTTTTCTCATAATCTTTCACTCATATTAATCATCAGTCGCTTTTAGTCTCAAAGTATGTGGGACGTAAAATAAGAATTTCACGTCATTTCTATTTGTTTTCAAACTTTTGTAGATGTAATGAAGTTCTCTTTTTCAGTTCCTTCTACCAAACAGGACCAAGGTCGGAATACTATCTTGAGTAAACTCAACTCACTCAGTACTGTAGTTACCCTAGTCCTGGAGATGTACTGTATTTCTTGAGTTTTGCCTCCCACATCTCTACCCTTTAAACTAAAGAAGATACTCGAATAAGAATTGATTGCATTTTTAGTTTAACGTCCCCTTCAGCAGCGAGGCTATATAAGACGGGACCTACTGATTAACGTGGAATCCGAACCACGATAATATGAAAGAACAATACAGAACACCCATACTTAAGCGGAATAGGAATCTGCGATGATGTGTTCTTGCGATTCGCCAACCTAACGGTTTAGACCACTTGACGATGCCAGCCAGCTAGTTCCAAAGATGATGTTTTTTTTTTACCTCCTCCCTCAAATTCTATATTTCCATGCGCCCAATGTGTCCCGCACATATTGTTTGATACTTACATTTTATTAAGAAGCCCTCCACACTGGTTTAGTAGCTAGCAAGCGAGCCTTTGGTGTACCGGATTACGGGTTTGATTTATAATGGGAGAGCCTTAAAATTTGAACTGATTACGGTGGTTCGGATTCACCTTAAACTATAGGCTCACGTCTCATATAGTCTCAGTGCTGAAAGGACGCTAAAACTCCAAGCCAACCACATTATTATTAAGAAATATGGCGGAGAGTTGTATTTGAAAAATGCAGTTTTCCGTACGCGAAGAGTAAAAGTAATCTGGCAATCAATACTAAAATTACTATCTCAAATATTTATTTCGTGTGAATCAAATAAACGGATGAAAGAACATTTCTCAACCAGTAGAAGAAGGAATAACTAAGCCAAGCTTAAGTAAATACTACGTTAACAAAAAAGTTGAAGTAATAACCTTTTACGGATAATAGTAATAAAATATTATTTTTTAAAAATACATACTACAATTATTTATCATTCTATTGTAACTTAGTTATAAAATCACCTGTTTTATTATCAACTTCACAAATCCACACTTAACTTCATACATTTCTAGGTAACTGAAGATTAGAAACCATAGGCTATTTAGATCCCTAGGTGTTCGGTGCAAATTAACACTAGTTGTACCAATACAAAATTATTAAGTGCATTGTGCTTCTGTATATAACCTTCAAATATATTTTGTGACATTTCATTCCTCGGTTCAGGTTTACTTTGAGGCAGTATAATTACCATGGGCTATAAATACATAGTTTGTTGGACAAATTTCGAGAAATCCTAGGCTATTACATTTTTTTCGGACAACACGGGAAATTTCAAGTGCTAGTATTAAATAAAACGAACAATTTAATGTGTCACGATTTTAGAATACCTGAATGTTGAAAGAGAGAGATGATGAATCAACGTGACTGATTATGGGAAGAATTATGAAATGGGGATGTGAGAGGAAACGAGATAGCCCCGAAAGAACTCTTCGTCATCCTCGAGAAAACATGTATAAGGTATTACCTGCCAGAAGCTCTTTTAACATAAGATCAAAGCAGGAAACTCACACAGAAGGTATGAACTCTCTACGAATATGCCACCGTACTCCTCCTATTTCCATGTGCGAACTATTATTGTGTTGAATGTTAATACCAATAAAGATTACACTGAAAGAGATCTATAAAGCAACAAGAACTGCAGAGAAAGACATAAATGTAATATGTACTCACAAGATGCAAGTTTCAAAGTCACTGTCTTCAATACTTGATGTGGCCTTACCTGGAACAAAAAGAAAAAAGTGATACTTTGAGTACAAAACATAAATTACGTCTCAAGTTATTACAAATAGCAGATTATCGTTACTAGAAATTACGGCAATTTGAGTACTAATACCAATGTCCCGAATTTATAACGAAGGAATTAATGATTAACCTTGATACAACAATTTATGAGATTATAGACCACGCGAAATAAGTCATACATTAAGAACCCATTTAACTTAATCCCGTGTGTTAATTTATTGGATATCACCAATGTTTGATAGACGTAATTGTTGATAGCTATTACTATTTTGTGAAATACGTAATAGAATTTTAACGTTTATCATAATATTTCGCCAAAAATATTTTTTCTATAAAGACAAAATGTCAAACTTTGCTTGGATTTTAAACTAAAATAAATTGCCACCGTGCATTAATAAACTAAGACATATCGCGAAATCAATGACAGTTATAATTAACTTTATTAGTCATAAGACGAAATTCATTATGTTACAATGAAATTAAATGAATATATACGGAAGATTAATATGAGTGTAACAGACGTTTTAATGAAATAAATTTGAAAGCACTGTACACGTAAAATTATTATTATTGCTTTCAATAAGGTTAATTAACCATACAATGAGAAATTACAGTAAAGTTTTCAATTATTTATATTATCATAGAGAACCATGAAACTAATAAATTGCTTTGGATGGAAAGGAAAGGCTGCAATAAAGCAATAACTCCCTCATGATAGTTTATTGGTCGGTCCGTTGGCGTTTACCGTCCCTTTCGAGCAGCGAGGATCGACAGTTTAAGACTGAATCCAAACCCCTGCAATGTGTTCAGATTTCAAGGCTCTCTCGTTGGGAATCAAATTTTGAGCCCATAATGGTATGCGCTAACTAGCAAGGAGGGCTCACGTTATTTGTTGCTAATACAGTAGTTCAGTATTAAGATACACATCTGAAAATATAATAATTCTAATAAGAATTAAACCTAATCGAACGTAAACGTTATCAACTTATTTTTAGTGTTACGCGACATATTTTGTTCGAAAATTTGAATGATTAGATAAATATTTACGGTTGTTCTTATAAAATAAAGTTGAACGATAACTGGCAGCAGCATACTGATCATGTTTCAGTAATGTAGAGAGACGCAAACTCTTGCCAATGTACAATTTCTGATATAATATTTCTAGTGGAATGCTAAAATAAGCCTACACAACTGAAGCCTCTAAATTACGTTACTAACTTACTTTTCCATCACTGTGTTGAGGAAGATCAGGTTTTACGTTTGGGTTTTACGATTTTTTAAAGTTTTCCCTTTTACGTTTCAGAGATCTCTCAAAGATATATTAAAATGAGTCTCTAAGGAGCAATACTAAAAAGTACGAACAGAATGTTTCATCGTAAAAGTGAAAGTGGTACTAGCAACCGGATCTATAAGGACTTGGCTAAAAGAACTAAAGTTCAAATATTCAGTCTTAAAACACGAAGACCAGTTTCAAGTAATTATTCTTCTCTACAGACTAGCGAAGAATGCATTCGATATCCATAAATATCTCGTATGTGATCACTTCATTTTCTTTTTTTGTAAGTACCTCTTTACACAAAAACAAAAATTCAAATTAGAAAATCTTAAAGGAATGTAAAGTTTAAGGAGTGCAAGGTTTGAAAGGAGAATAATTTGCTAAATAAAAGCAATTTAAGTTTCCCAGGATGTAAATGTAAATAAATTTTTTAAAAATGGAATATTACAAAACTATATACACTGGTGGAAAAGCGTTTAAAAACACTGGCAAATGGGAAAGATTGCTATAGGAAACTATGATTGTAGATGGTAATTGACCCAACATAGAATTCGTGGGATATCCCGAATAGTTACGAAGTGTGTTCAAAAACGTACAGAAAAAACATAATAGCATGTATAACCGACATGAGCCACATAGCAACTGTTGAAGCAGGTATCTGTATTCTGGACTTTTGTCGAGGGCACGGTGTTTTACGCTTGTTTTGAGATCTTGACAGTAGTGATTATCTTTGTTGAAGCACGGCTCTCACAAGGAAAGGTCACGAACTAGCTCCGCTGAGATCCGAATGAGACAATTATGTTTGCATTTGATGTTATAACTAGATGAATTCCAAAGCTATAGGTGCCACCGGTCGGTTGGCAGGGTCCCAGGTGGGGTCCAACTCAAAATGGAAAGGGGTTAAGTAGTGTAACGTTTGAAAGCTGTTGTGGAATGAAAGAAGATGAGTTCACAAACCAATTTATATGTGATACAAACAGGATAGAAAATGAAAGTGAGAAAAACAAAGAAATAAGAAATAATCGAAATGGTAAATAAATAAATAAAAAAACAATAGTAATCTCCGTTCTATGATGCTTCCAATGTCTGCTACGGCGGTTAGAGCTGCCGCCTGGTGGCAAAAACTTCTATACTTCGCCCGGGTCACTCATAGGTCTCTTTATTCCAACGGGTCGAATGAATGAAGATGCAACATAATTGTCAATTGTGACTACCAGATACAACATAATTGTCAGCATTTATATTTATATATAAACTCATCTTTCACGATGACAACCGTATTAGATTACAGATGATACATCTTTGACCTTTTGTGAATCTATATATATAAAAGAGAACGTACAAATCCTTTGTGAACTCATCACGCTAATACGGCTGAACCGATTTCTTTCATTTTTGGGGGGTTGTTAGGATTTGGACCCTAGATGGTTTTTATCATATCACTTTAATTTTTAATTACCAGTGTCTTGAGATAATGGACCATTCAAGTCTCCATAGTTCATCATAGGTAAAAATAAACGTATGTATATGCAACCCGCATGACCACGTGACTCGGCGGGTTAACATAAATGACAGGCGCTTGCAATTTGAAAGCGAAAAAGTAAAAATTATCTAAGTAACAAAGTTTATTGCGTTCCGGGGTGACCGCAGCGAAGCGGGGTGAACGCTGCTAGTATCTACTATTGACAATAAATGTAAATACCACATTTCGCTTCTCCAACTCCAATGGTTTGAGTTAGACATGCGTATAATACATAGTGCCGCATTTTGAACTCAAGATGTCGCGTTTTTGAACATTTCGTATCTTTTTGCCACCTACGCTTAATGATCAACATTCATACCAAAATTTGATTTTCCCAGCTTCAGCAGTTTGGAGTGCCTATACTTTCAACGTAGGTTTTAAGCGGCCATCTTGGATTCAAGGTGACCACAGACTTTTCAGTTAAGTTTGTGTTTATATTTTGACCCTCTTTTATGTAGGGCTATTGTAAAGAGTTGAGACTTGATTCATCTGCTTTCATTTAACAACAGCTTTCAAACGATATGCTACCTATCGTCCTTGCCATTTGAAAACTTTGATTTGGACCACGCCTGGGACCCTTGGGCAAGACTTCTTTACTTTAAATCGTTGTATTTTGAAAATAATACCACACTTCTTTTCCTCTTTTCACATTTGTCTCGCCATTTCCGATTTATAGGGCTGGCCATGGACTTTTCAATTAAGTTATGTTTACATTTCAACCCGCCAACATTTTGCATAGGATTGTCGCAGAGAGTCGAGACTTGCTCCATCTTCTTTCATTTCACAACAGCTTTCAAACAATGTGGTATTTAACTCCCATTGTCATTTTCAACTTTTGAGTTAGACCCCGTCTGGAACCCTGTGGAGGACCCTGAGGCAATTGTTTTACCCCAAAAAGTGTGCCCTTGAAAATGATGGGATACATGTTCGTCGGGTTTTCCATATACTCAACTGTTTCCGAACAAATGAGCCAGTTCAAACTATTCTGCAAGCTAGTAGCTTTTACATTATAAAATATGTTCTAATTCACGATTTTTCGACCGGTGTCACGTATAATTTTGGGTTTCGTCTAGTTACAACATATCAAATGCTAACACAATTGTCTCGTTCGGATCTCAGCGGAGCCAGTTCGTGGCCTTCTCTTGTCAGTTGAGCTCCATCTTAGAATATCCCACGGTACAAGTGAGAGTTTAATCAAGGGACCTCGTAAAAGGCATATAAGAAGTAGAGTACGTTCTGATATATTGGAATTATTGACATGAGCGATACCTTGCTGGAAAATTGTTCGGAGAGCAGGTTGGAAACAGGATTGATGACAACATGAGTATTCCACTCACTAATCGTTCTCCCATGGGCTCTTGGGATGTGTAACTTATGTCTTTCACCTCAGAATGTAATTTGTGGTTCCTTATGTAGAGCAAAAATACAACGCTTTACTTTCGCATTCTCTTTTACATCAAGAACAACTCACACGACTTTCAGAGTATCAAAGACAGAATATTACTACCATCCTTCTTTCTTCTTGTCTATGCAGTTTCTCTTGAAAGCAGGAATACTCGTACGAGAGGAGCGCATCGCTTCTGCCTTCCACAATGATTATTTAGGATTTTTACGTTCAAATGGGATACAATGGGGATCTAATTGCAGTGGCGATGTCAATACTATAAGTTAGGGCAGTCGTTTTATCTAGGCACTCGCTGGTGCGTCGCGAGTACTCTGGCGAAGAAACATCTATTTGTAGCAAACAATATATATATGATTGTGTACACCATCAATGAACTATTGGCATGTCCCATTCTGTGCGATTGGTAACACCATGGAAGCAATTATTCGGACTCCCGAAGTTTTACAATACAGTAACATTCGAAGTCACATGGCGTAGCTCCAGTGCAGTCTAGTTTGGTATACGGACAAAATCTCGCGGCCGAAACATCGCCGCCCAAAATCTCGCCGGCCAAAACCTCGCGGGACAAAATCTCGCCGGGCCAAAACCTCGCGTGGCCAAAACCTCGCCGCCCAAAACCTCGCGGGACAAAATCTCGCCGGGCCAAAACCTCGCGTGGCCAAAACCTCGCCGCCCAAAACCTCGCGGGACAAAATCTCGCCGGGCCAAAACCTCGCGTGGCCAAAACCTCGCCGCCCAAAACCTCGCGTGGCCAAAACCTCGCCGCCCAAAACCTCGCGGGACAAAATCTCGCCGGGCCAAAACCTCGCCGCCCAAAATCTCGCCGCGAATGAAACTTTTCTTTAAAATTTACCCAATGTGTTTCCTAATATGCAATTCCACATTACAAATAATAACAATAATAATAATAATAATAATAATAATAATAATAATAATAATAATAATAATATACAAAACATCGTGTGCGTGGGCTTTCTCGGGTTATTCCCGTTTCCTCCCACTTTCTTTATTCGATCATTTCCTTCATCCTGGTCATCTACGTCTCCTTTAACCTATAGGACATAATCAAGGGACGTCGTAAAAACTCATATATTGTTTCATATTTTCATAAATATTATTAGATTTTTGTTAAAATTTTAAGTTTTTGGATGTTCCAAAGTTCACGAAACTAACCTCGTTAGTTGTCATTACTTTCCTTATGCAGACTTTCTTTCCCTATAACCAGTTTAAAAACATCCTGTCGCCCTACCTTCACATTGAAATCCTCTAATACAGAAATAGAATTTTCATATGGTATCGCGGGACTTGGTCAAATACCCGTGATACTTCTTCTGAAACAGCGTCTTTTATACTGTCATCCTTATCATCTGTTGGAACATTTACATTTTGGTCAGGCGAGATTTTGGGTATGGCGATATTTTGGGGCGCGAGGTTTTGGCCCGGCGAGATTTTGGCCCGCGAGGTTTTGGGTGGCGAGGTTTTGGCCAGGCGAGGTTTTGGCCCCGCGAGATTTTGGCCCGCGACGTTTTGGGAGGCGAGGTTTTGGCCAGGCGGGGTTTTGGCCCGGCGAGATTTTGTCCCGCGAGGTTTTGGGAGGCGAGGTTTTGGCCAGGCGAGGTTTCGGCCTGGCGAGATTTTGGGCCGCGAGGTTTTGGGAGGCGAGGTTTTGGCCAGGCGAGGTTTTGGTCCGCGAGGTTGTCGCCGCGAGGTTCTGGCCGCGAGGTTTTGTACCCAAACCGTCTAGTTTATCTTGAGATTTCAATGCTCAGAATACCGAGTTCCCTTCTGAATCCCTTGCCTGACATTTGTGTTGAGTGAGCATAGGAAATGATAAGCAAAATAGTATAGTGAAGGAAGTAAACGCCATTGTTACAATTTCGGTGAAGAAATTGAATATGGTGGCATGTCTTGCAAAGGGCTTGTTCTAGAGTCGATCTTACACTGTACTCTAATGAGTCGATGGAATGCTGCTGTTTCTTATATTATCTATATGTATTATGTATGTATGTATGCATGCATGTATCTATCTATATTCTTTAAATCCAGAAGTATGGTTGGCTGGTTGTCATTATCCATGGTTCTGAAAAGGTCATTCATCCGAGATGACCAGAAGGAACATTATTTGACTTTTAGATTTTTAGGTTATAGGAAATTCGCTATGATGTTAATTAAAAAAAATGGAACATTTGGTGTAGATGTCTGGCGCTTTGTGAACTGGTGGCAGTTTCTCTTGTAATGTATGGAGGATTTCACGAATTTTTAGATCCTTAAAAAGGTAATTGAGCTTGTTTAGGATAGATCCCATATCAGCTGCTTGTTCCTCATGACAGTGGTTTTGACGATGAGAAGAGAGAGTAGTGCCAGTGGTTGTGCTAGCACAGGTGTTTCGTAAAGTTGAACGCTACTTTTACATGGGTGCAGTATCATCTTAAGCAGGGGGAAATCGTTTACCGTTGCCTTTAGCTGGCGTCCGTTAATAACATGCTTGATTTTCAGGCATTGGTCGCGTGAGCTTCTTCACAATTTAGACATTTAATAGTATCATCTTCTTAGAGTCTTGATCATTCGTAGGTAAAATGGTTTCCAAAGCATTTCATACAGTGTAGTATGGCTTGCCAAAAGGATTGAATGTGTCTCAGAAGTTGACATCTGTAACACTGGATATACTGTGTAGATCAAGCAAACAAAGGTGTATAATCGTGTATTTTGCGTCTTCTTCAAGATGACAAGGAATATCGCATCGATGTTTGGCATTTCCCTCTCATTTGAACGTTGTCATCATCATATTCTCGATTTGTTAGATCAACCTTTATATTGTCAATTTGGATGTCAGTGGGTAATTTCGTAATGACAACTTTGAAAGAAAGATCAAATTTTATAGTTTCCTTAGAATACGATAACCTGAAATCTTGACTGAACTAAATCAGTGCGCTACAGCCGTCTTGTGAGGTGCATTTAAATTGAATGCTATTCTTTGTGACTGCACTGTGGAGCAGTTCCTTACAACTGTAGTCGCTCCATGAGTAAGTTTGTATCCTTTCTCTGGAGGGTAATCGTAGATGAGAAGTATTCTTCGTGCGATAGAGTGGCGGTTCTGAAAGGGAGTTATTGGGCTAGTAGAGGCTTCCACCTTCATTTCTTCAGGTAAGTGCGAATCATGTGACTTGGCTAGAGGCGTGGGTCTATTGGCAGCAAGGACTGGGATAAGCCTTGGTTGTTTCGGTTTAGCTGTACGCTTAGCGTGTTGGAATGAAGAATCCAACTCCTTGGTAATGCAATACCAGGAGCTTTTCACTTGCCGCTCATGGATCCGGCTTCATGATGGGAGGCAGTTCGAGTTCTTCCAAAGGAGAGGCCGTAACTTCCTCCTAAGTATGAGCATTTTGTTGAGCGATCTTGATAAGTTTCCGAAACAGACCTTCCTACTCCTAGGAACTCAGGTCCTTTTTTCTCTAATCTTTTTGGCCTAGTTCTACAATACTTTTCGGTGTAGTTCTCGACTAGGCACTGCTGACACAAAGTGTTATCCAGAGCCAATGAATTCGCACAAACTTCATCCGTCTTCTTCTTCGACGATCTCTTAACATCTACTGTCAACAATCCTTCATCAGGCTCTAGAATCAGCCCTAGTTTTAGGTAACCGATGATGTACTAGGATCTCCAAACTAAGATAAGAATACTCTCTACAAATAGACATTCTGTTCAACAATAGTGTCCAGATTGGACGCTATACAGACATATTATTAAATGTGTTTCATTCAGTGAATTATCACGTGAAAAGTAAAATTAAAATTGAGGTCGAGTGTATTATTATTAGTAGCTTTACGAATCTTTACAAGTTACGGGTATGTGATTTGTGAGTTTCCGAGTGAATGCCATATCCAAAAGACAATTTTTAATTTAATATCCTCACGCTTATATCCGTTAGCTTAAACGAAACGAATGAATAAATAAAGTAAATTTCTGTGAAGTAACTAGAGAAATATGAATGTTGGAGGAAAGGGAAGAACCCTGGGAAAATTTAGGAGAATGGTATCTACTAGAAACCTTACATGACATGGGGTCAAACCAGAGACCTATAACACTAGAGGCAAGCGCTATACCAATGAGACTCCATGCCCATTATCGGATCCAAAAAGTGTGAAACAACGCCATCATTCAAAGCTGCAGGAGACCAATTAGCCGCTTAGCAATCCGGAAAGTAAAAATTCCGGAATTGACCATCACTACTTCAGAAGAAGGGCATCAACAAGAAGATCTGTCAACAACAGTAAATCTATATATTTCTATACATTTAAAACACAAATAATAATAATTGCAAAAATACCAAAAACACCCTTTTTATTTTTTTAACCATACCATGTATGTGATAAAATGATTCTATAACAAAAAGCTTCAAGAGTTTCATAGTTGTAACTTACGAGCAATGACAATTTGTAACAAAACTTAAAACTGTATTATTCCGTACATAAAAAATAATAATTACAAAAATACAAAAACACATTTTATTTTTGAACCACATCATGTACGTATTAAGATAATTGTACAAAAAAGTTTCAAAAGTTTCATAGTTGTAACTTTTGAGCAACGGCACAATTTGTAAAAAATGAAAAAGAAAAAAGAAAAACTGTAAAATTTGCTTTGTATGCCCATTAATGTTTGACAGTGTAACTTTTTGCAAGGTGCTTAGAATCTACTGAACGAGCAAAAATTAAGCTTTCATTTGACCCCAAGATGAACCCGATAACTTCAAAAATAAGGAAGTTATGGTAATTTAGTTCCATGATGCTGAGTGCCAAAAAGTGAAATTAAAGCAAAATTCACATTTTTCAAAAATTTCTCCCCGGCCCACTTCTCATCCAAAGAATCGGAAAAAAATTAATTTAGCATAATTTCGTTGGTATTAATGTATGAAGAAATTTTGTAGAGAATCTGAGACATTGAAGCAAGGTCATGTTTTAAAATTATGAGATTTGACATGGAATGACCCTTTACTGAATAATGTTAGTTACTTACTGATAACGGGATAATAACACACAGAGCTGCATAATCTTACAAATATACAATACTAAGGCTAAGGAAGTATTTCTTATAGATTTATTATTTCAAATTTTTACATCATTCTTCTCATTGACATATAGGCCTATTTGTATTATTTCTCGGGGACACGGTGGGTCAGTGGTAGAGTGCTTACCTTTGGTAGTGGGGTCCCTAGTTCCATCCCCGGTTAAATAAGTTTGTGATACACAACATCGTGCTCGTGGGTTTTCTCTCTAGTTTTCTCCCACTTTCTCATTCCACCAATTCTTCCATCATCATCATCATTCACTCGCTTTAATCGATGCTCCCTTAGCCTAACAGGGATAACGTGGGACGTAAAACTTAAAGAGTTAATTACATTTTACGTATTATTTCTTAATCAGCAGTAAGGAAGTCTGTTATTCCTACATTGGTCATTAAATTTTACGAAAAATTTTTGAGCTTCAGTGTCCTATCATGATAACACTTATTAGATTCTCAAACTGAAAACACTAATCAATTGACATTAATAATTATAATGTTATTATGGTCGATTGAAGAATATAGTAATAAAAAGATGTCTCCATTCTATAATAGACATTAAGAGAAATCTTATCTTCTCGATGCAGGTTTAATTATATTTGAGAAGTAATGCGTTTGTAATGTTCTATCCTAATTTTCAACACAGAAAAGCAAGGCTAAGAATCTTTTACCATATTTCTTGGTGTTAAAGCGAGAGAAGCACATCAAACGGCTTGGCTGTAACCATTACGTCTCACAGAAGATAGCTTTCTTTCGTCACCACTCCCATCTCTAAGTTCAATTAAGGCTCATTTACGATGCTATTCCTAGTACAATTTCCCATTTCAACAATATAGAGACCGCATCGACTTTTCTAACCTAAAATGTCCTCCCGTCAAAGGGCATAATATTGTAAGAGGAGAAAAAGAGAGATAATACAGAAACAGATTCCCCAAGCGGCAATGAGAAAATTAATTAAATTTTGTAACATCTATTTAACGTCTTTTCGGAAATAATGTGAAAGATTAAGTTTAAACATTTTGTACCTGCTTAATATTAAAATTGAACAACAGATGTCACTTTCTTAGATATTATGAGAGACCCAGCAGACTACTATCTATGTTGTATGCTAAGGTAATAAGGAATAAATGTGTCAGGTAATTTGAAAATTAATAACAGTTTAGAACTGGAACTGTTTTGATTAATTAACCACCTGAGAAACATCATTTGACTGCAATAGTGTCATTACTGTAATGATTTCAGTTCAATTAAGGATGGGCTCAGTGACAACGCCAGGTTTACTTTTGGAGGCGGCGTGGAGGTAGCTATTTTTTGTGTATCGAAAAGAACAGTTTTATATTACCTGACTTACATTAAAATATATTGTATCTGAAGGGCAGTCGCGGGACTCTGGCGTCGTCACTGGATAGATTGCATGTGGGTAAATATTGTCTGAAGAAAAACAAATAGACTGTATTAGAGTACATTTGTTTTATCTTGGTACGCTTCCCGCCTAAAGGATGGATCTGTCTGTAACGCGTTCTTGCCACGTTGCAGTTAGATTGCGAGTTACAATACACTAGGAAACACATCAAAACGCCACACCACTCACAAGACACTGTAACACACTTCTTCACGTGTGGCAACTAAGCACTTCAAATACCCGCCAAATAACAATGACATCATTTGATGAGCCGGCTGAGAACTAACGTCACCTACAGGACAAAGCCAATAAGACGGCTATTGGATTAAAGCGTTCACGTGAGTGCTAACAGAAAGTACTTTAAAAGCCAACCAAGTGCTCTGGCGAGAAGTGTGCCAAGATAAAACAAACGTACTCTAGTCTAAACAAACGTACTAAAGACATTGATATATAAATTTGATAACGTTTATCGGGGGCGGCTACTGTATTGGATTGTATGGTTATGTGACCGATGTCTTTAAATCTTAAAGTAAGTATAGGCGTAGCTTCTTTGAGTTTAAAGTCCCACGATTGTGTACACTTGGCTAAGGGAGACAGTGATTATGATAATCAATGAAATGGTGGGATGAAGAAAATTTGAAGAAACGGTAGAACCCTGAGAAAACACACGCACACGATGTTTCTCTACCACAAAGCTCACTCGGCGGTTTGCAATCCAACCGGGGACCGCACAATATTGGTGAAATGTTTAAACGCAAAGCGTGAAACAATAAAACGTTCTTCAACCGAAGATAATATTGTTGCATCTCAAAAATTCACATCATAGAGCTGAAACAAAGAGAGTTTACTTTTATAGATGCATCAGCGCAGCAATTGCATCCTGTTACATTACACTATGATAGGAAATTTCTACTCCTAAACATGAGAAATCATATTTGTGCCTGCTTAAGGTTGCAGACCTTATTTTTACCCGTAGGCTTTGTGTTTCTATGACACATTTTTCTACATGAAATCATATATGAATATCAACTATCCCTAAAAATTTTTTTTCTGGAAGATCTAATAATCCTAAAGTAAATGCTAATTGAGTTGAGTTGTTGAGTTGATTTTAGTTTAGCGTCCCTTTCAGCAGCGAGGCTATATGAGACATGGACCTACTGATTAACGTGGAATCCGAACCACATGAGCTCAAGCCGGGAATCGAACCCGAGTCTCTAAATGCTAATTGAATATTGTAGTAGTAATTATAGGCCAATATAAACATAGATCAATAAATGTGAAAATGGAAAATATTACATTTTTCTATCCGTATTTTCTAAATACTAAAGTATTATTTAGGGACAGGGAGCTTGCTCGAGTGTGCACACATGCCCTTGATAATAGAACCACATATTGCAGGCAACTATTAGGTGCTAATATTTATATTAAAGTAACATTGATACCAAACAAGATTCCGAGTAAACAATTAGTCTCTGTATACTTTATTTTTCCAACGTAATGCTCTCTCCATTAGTGTAAATATTGTAAAATTCATTCTTTGAGCAAGCAGCAGCGTTATAACTTATCTGTGAAGAAATTTGGTTTGTAAAAGTGTACTCAGAGTGAAAAATGAAGTTTGAAGTTTTGAAATTCCCCTCACCCTCCATTTCCCGGTCAAAAAAGGTTAGTGAAATGAATTAATAATTGAAAAGTATAAAGTGAATTTGTCAATTACTGAGTAATTCAGCTTTATTTAGCGTTGCATTCCACGGACAGGTTATTATTTTGATGCTGAGAATTATACAAACCCGCTAATCTAAACACCATTGCGAGCAGTCTATCAAGTAAGGATGATACCCATAATTACTTCGATAAGAATACGTTTCATTCATTATCCAATCAACTGGATGGATCATGTCTATCAACGAACTAAATTCCTACTTCTAACCGTTTGCATTCTGGTTAAAATTGATAGTGATTCATCAAATAGCTCTTGAGATTTCGTCTCTTTCGCACGGATGGACGGTCAGAGTAAACATAGAGAGGAGTCTTCGGTAAACGAGACTCTCTAAAATCGTCATCACTGGCGGATCGTCGAAAGTCTACTGATACAACGTCAGATAGAGAAAAGATATAGCATTCTCAATCACACCAAATCTTGAGGAGGAGTAAAACTGCCTTTCTAGAATAGAGAAAGGTATGAAGAAAATAATATGCCAACTTATATTATTATGTCTATCAAAATACTGTTTCCTTTGTAATATTTGTGTTTTTTCTTAAGGTTTAAATAAACTTATTCCACTAGCGGATTTGTATTTTGGCAGGGATATTGCTCGAAAAAGATTTTGTTTTATAACCTACTGAAAAGCAAAGAAAGGGAAGTAAAGTAACACACAGAGTTAGGCCACCGAACGCTAATTAAAGCGATTGAGGCATAAAATACTTTAAGAAAATGCATGAAAAGTGTTGGAATACATATAGTGCTGTATTCAGCGTTTTTGTTATGGAGGATTGTTCACATTGTTCATTATTTCTATTCCAGTACTAGGCCTACAGTTAAAAGTCAAGTCGCTTACATAAATAAATTTCGTATATGTACTTTTGAAAGCAATAACGTATGTTTTACCCATTTAAATGCTCGGTTATTCTCAATCATTAAAGGAAAAGGAAAACATTTCTTACTGTAAATGTTCATTCTGTTATTATTTAAATTTTTCCTGATACTTAGAATATTTTTGTCAAAAAACAAAGTATAATAGTCTCTTAAATCTTGTCTATTTTGAGGGGAATGAATTTCTTAAAAAGATCCGGAAGTAGATTTCGCCACAATTAGTACTAACTACTGATGTTAAAAAATCCTAAAATACCTACAGATCGTCGGCGCAAGCTTAAGTTTTAAGACTCGTCTGTTCATTATTTATGTATTTACAAATAGTATGTGCGCCAGTTAAGAGTACATATGTCACTGTTACGTGAATCGTACACTAGACAAAATCTGCTATGTTTAATATTCATATGCAGTATACATAAGTAAATTAAGATATGTCAACTACATCAGATTGGCAACGACGGACTTACTAATTAACTTCAGACAAATTGTTTTCTTGCAATTTATGCTTCAGAATTTACTTTTAAATATGAAGACAGGTAGCTAAAAATTTCGGCGCCCGGGGCGAAGAATTCGGCGCCTCCCTACACTCACAGCTTTCTTTTTTCTTTTCTTTTTTTCTACATATAAGAGAAACATCTTCTGTTGTTATACTAGACTGAATTTTTATTAAGCTTCTTGGGCAGACCACTGCAACAGCCAAAAGCGATTATTACGTATTCTTTTACACATAAGAGCTGTTTTGAAGAGGCATATTTTGTACTTTTTTTTTTTGTTGAACTTGAGAAAACTGCCTTTTTGTTGTAGCCAAATGCACTTGGAGAGCTGTTATGGAAATTTACGCTTCACAGTATTGATAAGATATGAAGTTTCAATGCATTAGAAACTGGCCTTTTAAAATATTCGAAATGGATGACAGAATTAATTTCAAGTAATAGTTGTGAACTTTTGTAATTTTATTCTGTACGTGACCGTAAAAATACCGTCTTAATTTAGCTTCTTTTACGATAAAAAATATTTTGTGAAATGTAACGGAAATTCAGAAGGAATCTTATTTGTAAATTTCTTATTATTGATCGATGGAGGTGAAGAATATGTTTAATGTTTATATTTAAAATCCAAAATATATCTTGGCTATTACATATGTTTGAAATTATAGTCGTTATTTAAGTTTTTAATGAATGAAAGTTCTGAATTTAAATTTACTTAATATTAATTAACATATTAAAAATACACACATTACATATTATATATATATATATATATATATATATATATATATATATATATTAACAAATAAAACACAGTTCTGACCAGAGCAGAATGAAATATATTAAAAACTATACTTACAATGTGTTACAGTTTCAAGGACCTAACGTCCTCTTCATCAGAGTGTTTGTGTCTGATGAAGAGGACGTTAGGTCCTTGAAACTGTAACACATTGTAAGTATAGTTTTTAATATATTTCATTCTGCTCTGGTCAGAACTGTGTTTTATTTGTTGCTCTACTTATCCAGAGATATGGAGTTTGTTCATATATATATATATATATATGTTTTGTATGTATGTAGTTAGATAAAAGTACCACACAACTAGATACGTATGCACAAGAAAATCTGGTACTGATCAGACTTTGAAAAATACGAAATTCGCTTGATTAAGTTCTAACCCTTAAGCGTCTGTTATACAGGATGATCCAAAAGTGTGGGAAACTCAAATAAAATCCAAACCGTTCAGAATCAGGGGGAAAAAAAGCGATTATATCAGACGAGGGGAAAATCTTTTGAGACGTATCACACCATCGGCCGCCATTTTGAAACGGCGGGAACATTTTTAAACGGGAACCCTCTCGTGTGATACATCAAATAGGATAAATTTTTCCAGAAATCCAGTGGTGAAATGTTTTTCGATCT
This sequence comes from Thermobia domestica, assembly GCF_964235325.1. Classification (NCBI taxonomy): domain Eukaryota; kingdom Metazoa; phylum Arthropoda; class Insecta; order Zygentoma; family Lepismatidae; genus Thermobia; species Thermobia domestica. The sequence goes on from NC_137465.1 coordinate 119,625,666, forward strand.
ACGACCAACTGTTCTAAAATTTTAACCGATTTTCTACACTTACCTGGAAATAACATTGAGGGCAATGTGTGGCCCACTAACCAGTGTCACAGCAATTGTTTAATGTGCCGTCCCTCCTGATCAATTGTTAAATATATCCGCTCCTGCCAGTCATTCATTACCCCACCCAGCACACGCGTCAATAATCCTGTGTTTAAGGTTGTTAATGTCTCTGATCTTGGTAGCATACATAACAGATTTCACGTAGCCCTAAGTGAGCTCTGGGGAATGCGATAGCCATTCCACAGGTCCTCACCGACCTATCCATCTCTGTGCGAATTGCTCATTGAGGTACTCAAGAGCATATAATCCGAAATGAGGTGGTACCCCGTTATGCTGATAGAAAAAAAGAAAAGAGCTATCCTCTAATACGACGGACGGCAGAATTGTCATTTCGCTCAGCTGTAAGACATCTATCGATTGATATACAGATCATCTTCAATTTACTGTAAACATACAGGAAACGTAAGAAGTCCGGCTTGGCAATAGTACGGCAGCGACTGCAGCAGTGGGCTGTTTGTTAGTGTTGGTGATGAGTTAGAGTAAACCACATACTACGTAAGAACCAGTAGGATCTCTATATGCAGTGAACTGACCAGACACTGATAGTTTAAAATGGGCGACCTCTCTGATTTCCAAAGAAAACAAATTGTTTATGCTCAATTATGTGGCGTGAGCGTGATGAAAATTGCGAGTATGATGGCTATATGCTTGCAAAAACTCATTGGCGAAACGAAACAGTGGTTAGAAGAAAACCCTCAATGACATGTTCTACTAAGTATTAAAGCAGTTTGTTACTCAGAATAGTCGTACAACTGCGGTGCAAGTGACGAAGAAACTCAAGCAGTGAGAGAAACGATCCATCGCGCTAAAAAAGCACGCCGCGAATAACATTATATGAACATATCGTGTTGATTTGCATGAAGAAAGCCGATGATAATGGTCCATTACGTTTTAGCACAACGCCAATGTTGCCGTGAGCATGTCTGAAAACCGTATGATATTGGAGAATCATTCGTCGTTCTACTCATTTCAAATCACAGACTGTGTTTGTGTATGGTGGACACACAAACTGTTGATCCGTAGAGTGTCTGCCCAATCATAAAACATAACTATAAGTTCCATAAGTTCCATCAGATGATGATATGGGCCATAAGTTCCATCACTGTCTTTGATTATGTCACCGTTTCAGATGACCGTGTATATCCTTTGGTCCAAATGTTTCCAAGCAATGGCGGCACATTCCAGGATGGTAATGCGCCTATTCACATAGCTAGAGTAGTTGCAATATAGTTAGAGGAACACTGGAGATGAAGTTGAACACTTCCCGAAGCCTGTCTAGTCTCGGGATCTGAACATAATTGAAGACTCGCTGTAGAAAACAATGTAAGTGCCAGAAATAAAAATTACTGTAACAGTAGGCACAAAAGATAGTAAATTGTGCCCAAGTGTCACAAAATAGAAAATATTATTGCTTATAAGTATAACCTAGCACTTCAAAGTGGCACTTCAAGCGAGTCTTCAATTGAACGTTTTGCGGTCCGCTTTGCTAACACAAATCTGGAGCAGATTTCCGCCTTCATCATCCCTCTCCGAACTGAGTGAGTAGCAGCGGAATTCCGCCTGCTATCATTCACAATCTCTATGATTCCATTACATGTTGCTCTACTGAAAGAGAAAGATGTTCAAACACCAAATTAACCTGGTACATTGCACTTTTTTCAGTTGTTTCCATTAAGTTGATAAGTATTTGTCTCATTTTTAGACAATATTATAGTTAAAAAGCTTACGAGCTAATCATGTTTCTGAGTTATATTTAACAGCCTAAAACATCAACAGTGCATTAGGGCTAGGATTGGTGAATGAATGTACGTACCTTGGTCTATATGCCATAGGTTTGTAATATTTCGTGCCGACCACAAAATTAAAGAATGTGCATGTAAAAAATGTGTGAAGAAAGGAGCTTCAGTTTCAGTTGAACGTTCCGTTGAGCAGCGAGGCTATATTGTAGGGAATTAGAAAGATATGTGGCGGAAAGTGCGAAAGAATTTTGAACATGCTTCAGAAAGAGAGAAGAAGTTAGTGTTTGTTAGTAATGTAATGTACTGAATTGAATATCGAATAGTTGTTGATGTGGATGCCATAGTATTGAAGTTTAAAGCCCAATTGAAGAGTTGTTAATTATATTAATTGTGTACTGGACGTAGTAAGAGGGCTAGCGATTAATGTGTGTAAATGGTGGCATTTAGTGGTAGATTATTACGGTATATGTGGTCATATGAGGTAATGATAATAAAGATAGGTGTGAAACGGAAACTATTCTAGTTGGACTTATTTGTTTACGGATTAAGAGTGAGTCAAGTTGGTGTTGTTCTATGAACCATAAAACCGCCCAATTAACGAATTGAACCCACGTTGAGTACAGTAAAGTTTCGGTATTCGTCAACACGGAATTTAGTTATAATAACAATTACTTACAATTGGCGACGAGCTGGTTTTTGCGTAGAAGATGGCGGAGTCTAAACATATACAATTTTTGAACCTTTGAATCCAGAAGAGACAGATGTTGAAACATACATCGAAAGATTTGAACAGTATTGTCTTGCTAATGATGTACCAGAAGCCAAGAAAGTGTGTACTATTATATCCGTTATGGGTAATGCAGTTTATAAAACATTAAAGGAACTAGCAGCACCCAAACTAGTACCGGAGCTTGATTTTCAGCAAATAAAGGATCTATTGATGAAACAGTATCACACGGCAACTAATTACATAGTTGAAAGATACAAATTTCATTCTATGAAGCAAGAAATAGGCCAAACTGCACAGGATTACATTTTCAATTTAAAAAAGCAGGCCAACCGCTGCAATTTTGGCGTATTTCGAGAAGATGCTATGAGAGACCAGATAGTCTGCGGTGTTCTTAGTGAATCTGCGCGAAAGAAGCTGTTGTCTACAACTGACTTGACCATGTCTATGGCTATTGATATAATCAATCAATTCGAGTTATTGGAGAAAGAAGCTTCTGTATTTTACAGACAAGAAAATCGGTTAGATCACCTGCATAACAACAGGACATCGTATAATAGTTATAAAAGGAATAATGGACGGCAGTTTCCTACATGCAAATCGTGTGGACGATGTCATAAGTGGCATCAGTGTCCAGCCAAAGAAGTAAAGTGCCGGAATTGTGGACGATTTAACCATTTTGCTGTATGCTGTGATAATAAATTCACATCCCACACTGACGTTGCGAAACGAGTAGATGAATTCCCACAAACTGATCACATTTCACAGAACGAACAACAAGCATCAACATCCAAGGATTATGAGCAAGCTTTAGATAATTTGTTTACTTGCTCTGGCCGTGATAATTATGTATTGAACCCAGTAGAAGAATTTCATCTAAATGGCTTCACAATAGAAACGGGACAAAAAGAAGAGCCAGTGCTATCAAAGCAAGAGTTTTTTGAGATTCGATTAACGAACACACAGTTAATCAGACAAATAAAGAAGATAACAGGGAGCAATTGCATGTATTAAATTGTAATGGAGTAAATTTAACCTTTACAACAGAAACGGAACTGCAATACTCTGTGATATCAATTTTAACATATGCACAATTACTTAATACAATAAAATTGCAATCAATTCCAGTGGAAACGGTGCAATGGGGTAAACGTAATCTTACCTTATTTGCAAAATTAGAGACACCAGTGATAGCAGAAGGAATCAACTACCATGGTGAATTCAAAGTATGCCAAGAATTTTTGGATCACAGTATTATAGGATGTGACTGGTTGTATACTTTCAATAATGGGAAGTCCATGGAAAATCAAAGTACTTCATGTGATCTTACTGTTTCGACAGAAGACAGCTTTCGTTCTGCTTCACGAAAATGGATGAAGAGTTCCAAACAAAGTAGACAATCTATTCCAGTAGTACAGGAGGAAGGGAAGAAGAAATGTAAATGGAGAAATGACAAGAAGATTACTCACCAGGTTGTTGTAAAGGGTGAAGGGAAGAGAAATGACTTACTTTTGGAATACAGGAGAGAACACTTTTCTTTAGAGGATGAAGGAGATTTAGTTACGGTAACGAAAGATTAATTATTGAGATTGAACACTAATAATTATCATGACCTAGGAATGGAGATTTGGTCGGTATTTGAATGGACACAAGCAAAAGATAACAAGTAAGGATGGTAAAGGATAGCTACCTTCGGAAACACACTAAAAGACTACAAGAAGGTGTAGAAACATTATTGGGAATTAAGTGCTGATATTAACAAAAAGAAAAAGAAGGGGGAATGTTGTAGGGAATTAGAAAGATATGTGGCGGAAAGTGCGAAAGAATTTTGAACATGCTTCAGAAAGAGAGAAGAAGTTATTGTTTGTTAGTAATGTAATGTACTGAATTGAATATCGAATAGTTGTTGATGTGGATGCCATAGTATTGAAGTTTAAAGCCCAATTGAAGAGTTGTTAATTATATTAATTGTGTACTGGACGTAGTAAGAGGGCTAGCGATTAATGTGTGTAAATGGTGGCATTTAGTGGTAGATTATTACGGTATATGTGGTCATATGAGGTAATGATAATAAAGATAGGTGTGAAACGGAAACTATTCTAGTTGGACTTATTTGTTTACGGATTAAGAGTGAGTCAAGTTGGTGTTGTTCTATGAACCATAAAACCGCCCAATTAACGAATTGAACCCACGTTGAGTACAGTAAAGTTTCGGTATTCGGCAACACGGAATTTAGTTATAATAACAATTACTTACATATATGAGAGTGTGAAGGAAAGAACAGACACCGACTAGTATGTTCTGATGTACTTCTCAGGAATATTGTAGAAGTGGACTCACGGAAAATTGTTCACGAAGGTGCAAACAGATTTAGAATTCATCATACTATTGTTGATTCTGCTACTTCTCGCAATCGGTAAGTTGAAGGAAATCTGGACACGTTGATTCCATTTTGGCTGACGCTGGCCAAAAGAGATAGTCGTTTTCATGTATGTAGATCTCTGACATTTCACTATATGCAAAATCTGGATTGTTCAATGCATGAGATTGTCACTTTTCTTTGAAAATCAGAAAAAAGACACACAGATATTCGTTGCTTTTACATCATTATTGTTAATTAAAAATGGCAAGATCCATTTTGCAATCTTCTAAGATTGCAAATGCAAGAGAAAAATGAACTTCTTGGGAAAGATGACCATCTGCGACTTAGTTTACATATTTTGTCCTAGCCGCACAGCGATAATAACTTTCGATAATTAATATTTAATAAGCATATCTGTATATCCTATCCAATTTCATATCCAAATTCAATTTATTAGTTAGTTTCCATTTTACAGATAGGTTATATGAGATATTATAGAACAATCAAATTCTAATATCCAGATATCTCACCGGAAATTGAACTTTCATACATTAGCCAGTAGACCAATCGTGAGGGCAAAAAGTAAATATTAACAGACAAATATTCTGTCTAGAACATTTCAGTCTAAAATATCTACTCCCGATATCTCGAGTGTGAAACAAGAGTGCTCTCTTCGCTAGTCTAGTGACTAACGCGTGTACCCTTAGACACATCCCGTGTTTGATTCCCAATGGGAAAACACAAAAAAAAAATATGTCAGCGAACCCGGATACCATAGATTGAACATTTGTATCGGTAGTTTTCATTTATTGTTACAAATCTTAAAAAGTATTGTTTATAATCAGCTCAATATTTAATTTTTAATTTATAGTCAAAAGTTTCGGAATGTCCATGGAAAGTGGCTTATAAACTAGTTCTTCTACCCTTTCCCCCGCAGAATTAAAAACAACCTTTATCCGAATCGAATTTCATACCATGAGGTGGTTATTGAAGTTAACGCCCAGTCCCGCAACGCGGGGTTAGCGGAGCCGTTGTCGCCGCCACTGCTCTTGCGTAAGTTTGTCTGCAAGATACTAAGTGTAAAATAGAGTACCACTATCTTGAATTAGAAGTGAGTATGTGGCATGTAGCTGTGTGCATGCTATTCAAATTTTAATACATAGATACTTCATTCAATTCAAATGTCATTATCTAAACTATTCAGCAGTTTAGATAGTTTAACGTAAAATAGAAATTTGACATGGAAATGAATGTTGGATAAATAGATGATGGCATGTACTAAAAGAAAGATTTTAGTGGAAGTAAAGTATGTTTTCAATATAGTTAGGTACATTGCTTTAGAAGCAATATAAAAATTATCACAAATTTTAATGGCTTCATAAGATTCTTCTTTCTTATAAATATCACCAACTTATGTTTTTCTTGTTTCTAATGTGTTGTTGCAATCTCTTGGAAAGTGCTTTAAAAATAAACCCAAGTATTTAATTCTGCATGGTTTATCACAACTTTATACATAAAGGTCTCTTTAGTTTCCATAGCAATATGCTGACGTAAATGTGTGGCCAGGATATTAAAAAGAGTAGAAGGATTTTATCATTCTCAGAGAAAAATGTTATAATCTTCAGAAGCATATTGTTCTTTCCAAAATATAAAAATAAAAGTATTACTAACACACGCTACTTATACAAAGTTACGTTATAAAGCATTGCAAAAATAGTAATTATTCTGAAACTTGACACAGAAATATTTAGAGAAGATATTATAGAACAACGTAGATAGATAAAATTGATATTACGGTCAAAGAATAAATTAATATAAATAAAAGCACGTATTTGATATTTAAATGTAACATATAGGTGCATTTAGTTGTTATTGCATTTAGTTGTATTTAGAATATTAAATTTAGTATGAACAAAATGCTGCAAAACTACACAACTTTCTTTAAAGCAAAGTACCTTATTTTCAAGGGGGAATACCACATTCCAATCTCAAGGGGTGCAAATTTAACGGAGTCAGGACATAAGTGTTTAAATCAGAATTACACACTAAGTAATGAACGATTAAAAATGACTTAATTGATTATCATTAGCATAGGGGTTATATTACGTGTCGATTAGCTGAAATACCTGTTCTTAAGGGAAGAATAGGTTAATGGATTGGAAGAGTATAACTGGATGTTTTGTTTTTCATTAGAATACGTACCGGTATTTAAATCAAAATTAAAGTATAATTGCAGGTACATCCAAGTGGTAAATATACTAGAAAATTCATTTCAAACGACAATCGCTATTCTCTGTCAAAAATGTGAACCCCCTTTTGATACTATTTTACTCAATACCTTTTTCGTTTATTTCAGTTTATTTGATTTGTGTGAATTTCATTTACTTCAAGATGTGCTGTGTTTCATACATTGTTCCCTTCGTTTTCTGTTGTTATAAATTATTCATGACTACGACAAAACAAGTTCTAATAAGACAAAATAAAATGTATTTTTTCTGTACGTATCTGATAATGCGAATAGTTAAGAATTTCTGTCATTATCATAAAAGAGAAACTGAAAAATTAAAAAAAAAAGAAACTTGGACCAGACTACCATTTGCTTTTGAGAAAATAAAAGAACAAGGCACTCACTACATGACGTAAGAAAAAAAATAAAAATACCAAGATAGTAAGATCATAAAAACAATATTCCATTGTGAATACCTTTAATGAAAAGAAAAGTAAAAATTCTTCTCTTAATAAAATGCTATATAATGATATAATGCTACAGGCTGCATCATTACCGATAGAAACAGAAGTTGATAAAAGCCATTTTAAGCCATTTTGTATCACACTGTTGTTCTTTATCGTCTCTTAAAAGCCACTCTGTGCATTTAGATCTATAAAAGGCACTTTTAAGCGGCTTCAGTTCAAGCGAAAAGATATTGAAGTGTTGGCTATCTCGAAAGATGTAATATCTTGAAAAAAAAAAAGATATGTCTCTCTAGAGTAGTATGGTGCGGGATAAAAGCAAAAATAAACGAAACTAATGTTACCGTATGATATTTGGAGGTTCAACACATCCCTTCGAATACGAAGCAGAAAATGTGTATTTTCTTGTCACGCATACTCAAACAATGGAAACAAAATTTTACAGAACAATTTTAAGTTTTTTTTATCATTGTATGTAAATCTAAAACTGAGTCTATTAGTTTAATTGTAACTTCTAGGTCCGCGAATGATATATATCAACTACTTAATTTGGACATCAGCAAATTTTATGTGCGCTTATGATGTAACATATTCCGTCCGTAATATATATATACTACGATTATCACTCAAATCGTTGTGAAACCTGAATGGATGACCTCACAAATTTTAACCTGTTTATTCCCAAAGATAAAGGATGGTTAGGTAGCACTATTACTGAGGCATAGTCTTCACTGGTATAGTAGCAAACTTTCATGTCTTTGAAACATGAGATTACGAATTCGACTCGCAGTGGGGGGTTATTAGAAGGACTATACTGATTCATTAAGAGAACAGGCTGAAAATATATATATTTGAGAAAAATATTTTTGGTGCGAAAGAGATAAACAAGTAGAGAGAAGACAAAAGTTACAAAGTGTGTAAGTTCACAAAAACTTCAACTCCCAAAAAGCCGAAAGGTTAAAATAATCGATAAATCTAGAAATGTGAGAATTGTTTGCTCAAGAAATACATCCGCGAATTTGATTAGTTGATTAATTGGTTTAGAGTTTAACGTACTTTCCAGTACATATGTTATATGAGATTTTGTCTTACAATTTAACATATAATCCGAATCACATGATCTCTCATCGGGAATCGAATGTCGCACCAAAGGCGACAAAGCTTCAAAAAGGAAGTCTGCACGGAATAGAACATTCTAGTCAAAAAAACAACTAGTAGTTAGGTTAATCAGATAGAAAATGAAAGGATAATTTGAGGAAATTTTATTATCAAGTTGAATAATAATAATTCTGACTGAATAAACTTCGTCTCTATAGGATATAATCAAATGGCAAACTTTGTTTCTGCGGCGATGAGTTTCCGGACTTCTTAAAGAAAACTACATTGCAGTGTTTAATTATTGAATGTAACATACAAACGAATGTAATTACTTACTGTAAGAAACTTCATGCCGAACATATGCTCCAGTCTGTAAGAGATCTTAGAGCTGACAGACGCGACCTTCTTCTTTGTTCTATTCAATCAATTATTCATATGTAAAGGTTAAAAATTGTATTCATTTTACTATTAAATTATGCTATGCAGAGGTATTGGAAGCAGGTTCGTAATATGTAGTTTAGTCTCTGTGCCCCTTCCCTCCAAAACAAAATCACTCTTCCCTCTATTTGTTCGTATTCAGTATAGCTTTAAACGACATCTCATAGTCCACTTAAGTTCAGCCACGAACAACGGAGAGGGAGCGTCAGAACCAAACACACGAATTACGCTGGCAGCGAATAAGAATACCTCATCTTTTAGTACAGTAGCATCGTAACCAAGAAACTCGGACAATTTGTGGCACCAACATTGTTTCCAGTTTAGATCTTCCTTAAATTTCTGTCACATTCAGAACCTCTTTACCCTGCATTCCATACTTTAATCTCAAATTTTAATATGCCATCCTATGCCTCGGTCCCTAACTCGTCTTAATTACAGGCCTATTTGAAAAAAAAATCTTTAAGTTTTACGTCCCACGATTATGCCGGTTGGGCTAAAGGAGGCGGGGATGATGAGAGATGAATCAAATGGTGGAATGAAGAAAATGGGGGAAACGGGAGAACCCCGAGAAAACCCACGAGCACGGTGTTAGTCCACCACAAAGTCCACACGGCGCGAGCTGGGATTGAACCAGGGACCCCACGCACCGGAGGTGAACGCTCTACCACTGAGCCACCACGTCCCCAGGCCTATTTGAGTATAATACGTTATTAGCAAGGGGTCTATCCGTCGACAGGTTTCAGAGCATATGGATTCAGCTTCCCGAGGATAGGTTTCAAAACTTGCTAATAAAATCGATTCCACTTTAAATATTTAATGTCCATAATTTGGAAGTCAATTAAACTTTCGGAACAGTAGGGCCTAACATTCAAAAGTTGTAAATGCATACACATGATGTTATGTCCCTGCCTCTAAAATTTCAAGAAATTATACATAAAATTACAAATGACACGGTCATGGATGTATATTAAAGCAAACACAATCATCGGTGTTCCATTCATTTTATTTTATTTTTAAGTTTAGCGTTGCGTTCAGTAGCGATTCTATATGAGACGTCTACCTACAGTTTAACTTTGGATCCGAACCACATGAGTTCCCGCCTAAAGCGTTCCATTCAATTGCATCATTTAGTGATATGATCTCTATTATCTTTCTCTATGGTACACTGAGAAAAAAAAAGGATTTTGGATTTCCGTGTGGATACATCGTAGTTACGTGGGTGCGCTCCTTAAGTAATGTAATTTCGAGTATAAAAGTACAACAGGTGGGAACACCATGCCAAGTCTGGAGTTCGATGTCTGGATTTCGTGTTAAAAACATCTTTCCTCTCTTTCATTCTCACGGAATGATTGACATCTTATTGCCTTCCTAAGGTAAGGAGTCACAGATTTAGAAAGAACCAAGAGGGGACGGTCGTAGGAAGGTGGTAACAACATTATATACGTAAGTTATCACCGTCGGAATGGGTATGGCGTTAATTCTAGATTTGAAATGGTGGTTCCACAATACAAAATTTTCGCTGGACGGTGGTGTAAATCGTACTACGGATGAAACAACAGTACTTAATGTGGTGACGCGCGTAATCTGGTAAAAACAGCATTTACATGCCGATTGGATTATGCATTTTTCTCCGTATAACATTGATACTTTACAAAATACATAATTTTCAATTACTGTAACCTAGTAAGTAAATACATAAGGAGCATATAATTACCGTTCCAGTTAGAGTAGTTTACTTAGTATGAGATATGGTAATAAAGATAATATTATTGAGGCAAATATTTCAGAGCCTCAGCTCATTTACATGCGATATTAAGCGTAAGTGTAAGTGAATGATGTGATTCCGAATAGGGATAATTACCGTTACGTATAATCTCCTAAACTTCTGAACTTTTTTTTTATATGTTTCTCAAATTTGGAAAGTACATTTCTACACGATGGCTTTCTTTTCCATGGGAACCATTTTCTTGTATTATTAGGAATCGAAGCTTTGACAAAAAGTGATCTCCATCTTCATAGAAGTCATTTCATTGTATTATTAGGATTCAGAGATTTGACACAGTCATTAGATGAACAAAGCAATCTCAATCTCCATAGGAATCATTTCCTTTTATTGTTGGGATTTAAAGATTTCATAATCATTAGATAAACAAGATGGCCTTCAACTGTATAGAAGTAGTTTCCTCTTCTTGTTGGAATTCAATGATTTGACAATTATTAGATGAATAGGGTGGTCTTCATCTCTATAGAAGTTGTTTTCTTTTCCATTTCAGTCATTTCCTCTATTATTAGGTGTCGGAGCAGGGGCGGATCCAGGACGGACTTCTGGGGGGCGGTGGGTTGTAATACTGCTACTTAGAGCTACTTTTAAGAGCTCCAAAATTTGGGATGGGTTTAATTATATATAAAATAAGAAAGTTTCCTCATCTTGAGGGGGTGATCTCCCGTGGATCCGCCCCTGAGATGAACCAGACGATTTTAATTTCCATACGAGTCATTCTATGTTATTGTAGGATTCAGAGATTTAACAGAATCATTATATGAACAAGGTAAACTTCAACTCCATGGGAGTTACTTCATTTTATTATTAACATTCAATGATTTGATGGAATCATTAGATGAATAAGGTGATGTCAACCTCCACAGGAGTAATTTCCTTTTATTATTACTATTTAGAGATTTGACATGATCATTCAAAGATATAAAAAGATCTCAACCTCCATGAAAATAAAAGAAATGAAAATAAAATGAAATATTCGTTTTATGTCCCATGGCTATGCTGAGGCGACTAAAGGAGATGGTAATGGTGAGAGTGAATGAAATGATGGAGGGAAAGAAGTAGAAGTAAACAAGGTAACCCTGATATAACGCACGGACAAGATGTTTGTGCACCACAAAACGCACTTAAAGCGAGCTGGACTCGAACCAGGGATCCCACATGCCAGAAGCGAACAAAATACTTTTTAACTATACGTTTCCGTAACACATAATAGTTCTTGGAAATTGTTTTGTATTTTCGAACAACGAATGAAGAATTACAAGAACACTTATAATTCTCAAAACACGATGAATTTTAAATTTCAGCGAATATTCATATTTGAGTTTAATTTTTAAATTAGACTTTTACAGAAAATACCTTCATTATATGTGAAAATCTCTAGATGACAGTAGATTTAAAAATTAAAACTAAATTTGTAATGTATGGTATTTTTATGTGGTTTCATAATACTAACAAAGTACGACAGTTTCACTGGGTACCAGACATACAAAATTGTAAACTTGTCGCAAACAGCTCTTGCAATTTTGTTTTTCTCTCATACAATCAAGACTCTTACTAATGTACAATGCAAATAATTGTAGAAAGATGAGACATATATACGATGAATGCGATGATGTTCTAGCATATGTAAGTGAACCTGAATTTCTAGCATATGTAAGTGAACTTAAATAAACACGAGAAACGATTTTTTTTAAAATTTTAAACATTGAAGCTGTAGGATCACCATTACACTTATTAAGATGAAACAGACTGGTGTAAGGTATGAAATTTTTCACTATAACATTAGGAAGACGACAGTGGGCAATAAAAGTCATGCGGTGTAGACAAAAATGATGATTAACTCTTAAATTCTTATACTTTTAAGATTTCCAAACTATGCTATATGTAAGTGTCGGAAGCCTTATAGAATGACTATGTCCTTTTATCCGTCCATCTGTCTATTGGCAGCTATCAGTGGAAAAACGGTAAGAAATATCAAGAAGCGCTCTTTTTTTTCAATCGATCCAGCCTCCCAAACCTCCCAAGAACTGGTTTCATCTCCTCCATTGACCCTATATTACAAACGGAAGCAGTAGAAATCAATTTCCGGTTTCAACATTCATTGCTATAGAATAGAAAATGTAATAGATAGATATAAGCTTTTTGCAATTGGTTCCGTGTCTCAAGAGAACATATTATCACCCAGGGGTAAAAGTGGATTTGAAAGGGTAGGGCAGGGGACGCATGATGGTACGCCGTCTCTCGTGCCTATCTTTACCCACTGTATTTTGTTAGGAAGTCAGGGGACGCCATAGATATTTTCTGGAAGTAGGAAGTCAGGGGACGCCATAGATATTTTCTGGAAGTAGGGAGAAGGCGTCCTCCTGCATTCCCCCTCACTTTTTCCCTTGCTATCACCACATGCAATACTCAAACCATGGTTGAAATTTACTAGTACTTCTAGTTCCAATGTTGATTTCCATAGACCAAAAGTAGTAAGATATATTGAGAAGTGGCTTCTTTGCAATCGACTCGGCGTGCCAAGAATGGGTTCCCAATCTTCCGTTGATATATTCAAATTGGAAATAATATAAATTAACCATTTCCGGTTCCAATTTTTTATCACCACATAACAAAAACGGTAACAGATAACGACAAGCGGTTTTCTGTAATTGATTGTGTTCTGTCTTAAGAGAACATACTACTACGATCTGCAGCAATTTACAAATATAGAAAGTGCTTAAAATTTACTAGTATTTCCAGTTTTAGTATTTATTTTCATAAAAAGAAAAACGGAAAGATACAAGGTGGCCCAAAAGTAGGTATACAGACCAACATTGATCAAGTATGATATTTTAATTCAGCCTCTTAAGATAATGAATTTATTGGCTTTGGTTTGTTCCGAGCATAAGGTATAAGTGAAAATAAATTATGAACAGATAAGGAAGAAACTAAGGCAATACCTGTATAGATAACAAGTAAATGATGTAAAATGTCATGACCGATCAATACGGGACTGTTACCTACTTTTGAGCCACTCTGTATATTGACAAACTGTTTTCGTGACAGATTTTGCGACCCAAGAATGAATATTGTCTCGAATTTTCTCTCTCTCTTCAAACAGAAAAAGTTCATAATTACCAATTTCCGATTATAACACTAATCGCATAATTGATATTGAAATACATAGCAATAAGCAGTTTCTGATAAGGATCATTATCGTATGAATATGTTTCTCCTCTGATCAAGCGAAAGCGATAGACATCAGTTAGCATTTCCGGTTACAGTATTAATCTTCGTAGAGCAAAAGCAGTAAGATAGAGTGAGTAACGGCTTTTTGACATGGATTCAGCATCCGAGGAACAGGTTCTAGCTTTGAGGCTCTTCGTCTTAGTTATAGACGTACTGCTTCAAGCTTGAGTATTGAATTCACATAGTTTGGAAGTTTACCCTTGTTTCGCACTGTAAAACAGAACTCATTTATTTAACTTTAATATTGAGCAAAGATGATACAAATATAAATCTCTAAATGAAAACAAGTTTTAAAAAACGATATACTTGAGGGTAAGTTTCTACGTACTGTTCCCAAGAAAAGATAAGCATAACGATTTTTTTTCTGGCACTAAACAGTGTACCAGTTCGTTGCCAATAGTAATTGATAGCTTTCATATTGTCGGAACAGATTACTAATTTATTTATTTATATAGTATGTATGCAGAAAATACAGTGTTAACTAGCAGATCGCTTCTTTATAGTTTTCCTTCTCTAAATGGTGGCTCAAACTCTTAACAGTAGGAGGGGGGCGCGGTGGCTCAGTGGTAGAGCGTTCACCTCTGGTGCTTGGGGTCCCGGGTTCGATCCCAGCCCCCGCCAAGTGAACTTTGTGGTGGACGAACACCGTGCTCGTGGGTTTTCTCGGGGTTCTCCCGTTTCCTCCCACTTTCTTCATTCCACCATTTCACTCATCTCTCATTATCACCGTCTCCTTTAGCCTAACCGGCATAACCGTGGGACGTAAAACTTAAAGATTCCATTCTTAACAGTAGGAACGTAATAATATCAAAATTCATTACTTATCCAATAATTACTTTGTTTACTGGTAAGGATGTTTTTGCTACGCTATCTTCTAACACTTGATGCGAAACGATGAGTGTGGGATTCCGAAGCTTATTGCTGTCTAACTAACTAACTAACTAACTAACTCTATGGCCTATGGAACCCGGAGGTTCAGTGCCGCGTTCACAAAAGCTCTCCACTGACTTCTATCCTTAGCTAATTGCATCCAGTTTCTACTTTGTATTCCTATCTCTGCGAGATCCATCTTAATATTGTCCTCCCATCTGCGCCTTGGTCTTCCTAATGGTCGTTTTCCTATGGGTCTACCAGTCAAGACTTTGAAAGCGTTTCTACTTTCTTCCATTCTAGCTACATGACCTGCCCACCTAAGCCTCCTAGACTTGACGACCCTAACAATGTTGGGTAAACCGTATAAACTATGTAGTTCCTCGTTATCAAGCTTCCGCCATTCCCCATTCTCGTTCCTCTTGGGTCCGAATATTCTTCTCAGGATCCTGTTCTCAAATATTTTCAGTCTATGTTCTTCCCTCAGAGTAAGCGACCATGTTTCACAACCATACAGAACAACAGGCATGATTATCGTTTTATATATTTTAAGCTTCAAATTCCTCGACAGAATTCGCGACGACAAGAGATTTTGAACCAAATAGTAACACGAATTCCCTGCTTTTAGTCGACATTTAATTTCTTCGTGAATATGATTTTCGTCTGTTAATATTGATCCTAAATATTTGAAAGTATCCACTTTATCAAAAGCATTATTTAATATTTTAACGCCTCCACAATTTGCCGTATTACGGTCCCGACGCACTTCCATGTATTTAGTTTTCTCTGCATTTACTTCTAAACCCATGTCCCTGCAAGCGTTTAATAAGATCTCTGCATTTATTTCTACTGTTCTCCTATTATCCCCTATTAAATTTACATCATCAGCATATGCCAAAACCTGGTGAATGCCGTTCAACTCTAGGACCTGGTTGCTATCTTTGATTTTCCTTATGGCGTATTCCAGCACAAAGTTAAATAATAATGGCGACAACGCATCTCCTTGTTTCAGGCC
Organism: Thermobia domestica; assembly: GCF_964235325.1. Classification (NCBI taxonomy): domain Eukaryota; kingdom Metazoa; phylum Arthropoda; class Insecta; order Zygentoma; family Lepismatidae; genus Thermobia; species Thermobia domestica. Next base: position 119,641,719 of record NC_137465.1, read on the forward strand.
ATTTTCGACGTTGAAGCTCGTGGACAAAAATTTTTCTACCCGGACTTTACTTTGGGATTCACTTAAACATATCTTAATTAATCTAATTAACTTTCTCGGTATTCCAAGTTCTGTAAGAACGTTGTATAATGTTTCTCTCCTAACCGAGTCGTAAGCCTTTCTAAAATCAATAAATAGTTGATGCACCGGGGTATTGTATTCCCACTTCTTTTCGAGTATTTGGCGAATGGTAAATTTTTGGTCAATAGTTGATCGATTTCGTCTAAATCCGCACTGATAATCTCCAATAATTTCATCTGCGTATGGGATCAATCTTGCTAACAGAATATTTGAAAGGATTTTATAGGATGTTGACAGAAGAGAAATGCCTCGATAATTATTACAGTCAGTTTTGTCGCCTTTCTTGTGAATTGGAACAATGATTGATTGTTTCCACTCTTGTGGCAATTCTTCCTTGTTCCAGATAAGGAGAATGAGTTTGTGTATCTTGTTCCACAATTTTTCGCCTCCAGCTAAAATCAACTCAGCCGGAATTTCATCTACACCCGGAGATTTGTGTTTCTTCAATTTCTTTATAGCGGCTTCCACTTCTATTCGATTGGGTTCTGGAATATACGGTTCTGCGGTGTGTCTATCAGCAAAAAACATTCCAGCATCATCTTATTGTTGGCATTCCAGCAGAATTACATTTTCCAAATTTCTTGCACATAACAAAGTAGGTTTCATATTTTTTTGCTTCGTTCTTCTGTCCTTTTAAGTGAAGGCGTATAGGACCTATCTTACAAAGTATCAAGTTAAGCTTAAAGTGCTCAAAGAAGTACATACTGCATTCACATATACTTCTACATTCAAAATCAGTGGTAACCATGAGCTGAAAACGAATGTTTCTATTATCTTTGAAATAGTTATTACAATTGTGTTCATATTTGTAAATAAATAATTCATTATTGTCTTGACTATTAGTACCTTTAGGTAAAGTCAACCAAAAGATAATCTACCAATGGGGTAAGTTCTGGATGGACGATTTTCAGGAAACTATATATATATATATATATATATATATATATATATATTGAAAATAGAAAAAGAGGATGGTTAGCTTATAGTTGGGGAAATTTCTTATTCGAATGCAGAATTTGATACAAGCCTTACTTAGAAAATTAAGATAAGAAGGACCGTGACAATTTTTTTTGAAGAATGACTTTAGTTTATCTTACATTCATTCATACATACATACATACAAATAAATTCAAGTTTCAGGGGGACTGAAGATGCCCATCCCCTACCAAGAAACTTAATGTAGGTTGTTTACAAGAAAACAAAACAAAAAAGGATTAAAAATCTCATGTGTACTGAACAAGATAAGGAGTTCATAAAATAGTTTTGGACAGCCCAGTGTGAGAGCGCTAGCTAGTTTTCTGGCGGAAGCCGGATATGCATAAACGAACGCAAAAAGTATCTGTGATGCAAAGCATCAACCTGTATATAGATCAAAATAAACAGCTAAACTTATCATTTGGTCCCATTGTGGTATTGCATGTTTTGTGCAAAGCATAACTTTATACAGATGGCTTTAAACGGGGGTTTGGTTTAGATGACATTCAGAGCAACCTTAAAGCACAACGGGGCGTCATACCGAAACATAAATAAAAAGGTGTTGATTTCGAATTTGAAGTCAGGTTGTCAATATGTCTTGTTGCTCATGAAATACAGTACATTACACACACAAGGCCAGACGGGAACAAAGACAAATATACTTTGGAAACAACCGAATAAATTCACGGCAAAATGTAAAAGGAATTGTTGAGACAAACTTTATATATCGCTTATATTAACATGAGTACTTTTTTTTAGCAAAAGTACATAATAAAATAAAATGTTATTTCTGAATCAAGTTAGTTTGCATAGCAACTAATGATTATTTACTTAATTAACTTTATGCGTTTCAACTGCAATTTTCATCATTTTGGTTTTAGTATCACTATCAAATGTTTACCCTTTATTCTGTTTTAATTTAATGACTAAGTCACATTAATTTAATTAGAAAAGTTTCTCAAATATTTTGCTAATAACCCACTGAAAATTAAAATAAGCTTCCCAACAGTTTTATTTTTATGTGTGTATATACTGAAACCACAGACAAATATTATCAAACTTTACCAAAGGCACCTATGATAACCAATACAACCAGAAAATCGAACATCCCATCAACCACGCGAACAACATCCTACAGAACTATGTTCTGCTTTGCTAAACTAAACCAATTAAAGCTCATTAATTACAAAACCACATCAAAGTTTGAACTTCTGGGCATGCCACTTCGTAAACTTACAACCACTAATAGTCAATATGGAATTACTGAATATTAATCTACTAAAGCTGAATGGTGACTGTTTGACGCAAATAGTCGCTAACAAAGCCACATACACATGGACATATTCAGTGTGTTATGAAAAAGAAAACAATCAGAATTTTCTCTCGGGGATACTTGGTTAGCATTCCGGAATTTCGTGAGAAAAGCCTAGATTTGATTCCCGTTGCAGGGTCAAATGGCTCCGGTTCTACGTTAAATTATGTCTTAGTCTCATACAAGATTCTTAATGGTGACAGAACTGATCTGAAGTGTAAATGGGTTTTATTGGGCTCTGGTTCTGGAACGGATTTTCCCCAAAGAAAATAGAGAAATTAGCTTTTTTTTTTCTTTTAACTATTATGCAAGTTGTTGACCGTGAAATTTTGAGAAAGGTTTTTAAATTTAGTTATCATTTTCTCTGACTTTCCAATTTGTAAGATATAATAAATCTGAAGCTACCCCTTTGATACAATTAAATAAGTTTAAATTTGTACTTTTAATTTTAAAAAAAAAATATGCATTTCTTTTCATTTCTCCTCAGCATTGTTACAGAAGGGATAGGAGTAAGTAGGTTGTCATAGCAATCTATGACGTAAATTGGTATCTAAGGACAGAAATAACAAATTTCTTAATTAAAGTACATGAAAATGATTTTATGATATTTATCTTTAAAAAATATTGGCCAACGGAATATAAACTTCATTTATTTACTGTAATCTTCCTTCGAACGCTTACTTACAGTAACAAAAGCTCAAAGTAAATATTTAATCAAATAATATGGCTCCTTAAAAAGCTTTTTTCTCGCCACACATGAAGAAATGAAAATGAAGTGCATTTTTGATACTTTTGTAAACTTCAAAATGCTAATGAAGTTTAATAGTGTTTATTCCAACATTACAAGCAGTGTGTTTGTTACTCTTAAGAGAAATCAACTAACAACAGATATAGTATCATACTTCACATTGTAATTTTTTCATCAATAGTACATGTATGGTATTTTCCATCAAGCATGTAATTTTGTTCAAGTCTATCTGATCAATTGATATATATATATATATATATATATATATATATATATATATATATATATATATATATATATATATATATATATATATATATAATCTTTACACAATAGTATAGTTAGATTAATTAATTCACACACTGTATGATTTCTGAAGTTCGAAGATTGAATGTCGTATTCACGAAAGCTCTTCATTGACATCTGTCCATAGACAACTGGCATCATTTTCTACTTTTCTATTTCTGCGAGATCCTTTTTAGTACTATTCTCTCATCTGTGCTTAGATCTTCCTAATTGTCTTTTTTCTGATTGAGTTTCCGGTTAAAATCTTGAAAGTATTCTTAGTTTTTTCCTTGCACAATCTACCCACATGAGCTTCGTGGAATTAATGACTCTCACAATGTTATATATACGGTATAAATTATGCAATTACTAGTAATAAAGTATGCACGATTCACCATTTCCGTCACTCTTTGATCTGAACATTTCCCTCAGATTTTATTTTAAATTACTTTCAGTCTGCACCTGTTCTCTCAAAGTAAGCAATCATGTCTAAGACCCATATAGCCCAACAGGCATAATTATCGTTTTACATATCAGATTATCTAAAAAGTATTTAGCCTGTCAAAGTATCCTGAAGGTCAACATTAAGGATACATTTATTATGATTTAAAAATAGAATTATAAAACTCCACGTGCACCATTTTGTCCGATGACTTGCTACTTTTCCAGAAACACTATAATCACATTGCTATAGATCTGTAGTTTCTGGTTTTAAACAATGACACTTGGTGTTTATAGCCCTCTTTTAAAACTAACTTAACGCCATGCTTGAGTTCCTCAAAGACCGAAATAAACGATAATTTGACGGTGCTAGCTCTAGGTTACGCGGTGAATGCAATAAAGTATCCAAACGATAGTCTCGCAACTTCTGAAGAGTTGCTAAAGATGTTCGTGGTTCTGTGTAGTTAGCGTGATGTTCGACATCTTTTCTTTGTACCAGTTCTAGCCTTTTTAAAAAAAAAAAAATGCTAGGTACACTGGTGCTAAATGTCGACAGAACAGGTCCGAGTTTATAGTTCTGTCCGACGGCAGGAGTTTGTGATGTACAATGTAATTCCAATGTAACGAAACTCATAGCAGAACCTTCCTAGGCGTCAGTGTAGGACTGAACACAGGGCGTGGAGGTTCTCCTGGCTGCGACCACAATCTTTCTTTATTCATTGTTGTCGTAGGTTATATACTTTTCATCACTCGTGTTTAACCGCTTCAGAAATGGTTCAAATTCGTTATATTTCAGTCGAGATTCACAGATAGATTAATAGTAATCCTTCTGCATTAGAAATGACTTGGCTTAATTTACGTTCGGATGAAGCTTTCGATTACATGAGCAAAATAATTATATAATTCTAAACTGATCACATATCTCGTAACATCCTGACTGGTAACCGAAAGAGTATATGATTACTGTAAATTCAGAACTAAAGAAAATACGAGGATTGGAATATGTCAAAAATTTTTCTCATTAATGTGCAACGAATAATGTTGTTTAGCCCCTAGGTTTATTAGATTTGTTATCTGCTTTGTAGTTTAGCATCCCTTTTTGCACCAAGCCTATATCCCTATCCTACATCCTATGAGCTCCCACTGAGACTTGAACCCAGATCTTTCTACTCGAAAGTGCATACGCTAACCATGTAATTACGACGGAGTTCTAGATTTATTTATTATCTACAACAAAGATATTGTAAAATACACTGATAAAACAGTATATACAGCAAGTAGCACACTAGATTTTGGGCTTTCTGCCACAACCTTTAATTATCAAAATTCGGTTATATACACACATATAACAAATCACTATAATTGTAGTTCGGAGACCATTCTGCTAGTCATAACGACCTTGGTGTCATCTTTGATTCAAAACTCACCTTCTCTGACCACATCTCCTCAATACTAAAGAATTCAATGCGCATGTTGGGACTTCTTTATCGATTCACCGAACTACGCACTGTTTCTTCATTAGCAACTTTTTATAAGACTTTAATAGCGCCCAAGATCGAATACTGCTCTCCCATATGGGCCATGGCAGCACCTACACATCTCTCCAGACTTGATTCTGTTCCCAATTTCTTCATCGCTATAGTCCGTTTTCGTGTTCCTGCACTTCGAATATTATCTAAGAAGGAGCTCTTGCGACATCTTAATATTCAGACTCCTGAAGTACGCAGAATTATCTCTGACCTGAAATATCTACATAAAATAGTTAATGGAAGCTTAAGATCGGAAATATTACTTCAGGAACTATCCTTACGTTTCCCTTCCCGCATCACCCGGAATACCCACCTATTCCATCTTGCCCGTCCTAGGTTGGCTGTTATACAGAGGTCTCTTTTTTATAGAATACCATACTGTTATAATCAAGTAACAACTGATGTAGACATTTTTTCGAGCTACCTAGTGTTTGAAAGAGCAATTAAACGAGCTTTGACGGAATAGTTTTACTTTTACACTCTTTTTTCTATGTTGTTGTTATTGTTGTCTTTTTTTTCTTTCTTTTGTTAGCATGTCCCTGTGTAAAATGGCAAAGTTATGCTGTATCTGGGAATTTGTTCAATAAATAAATAAAAATAAAACAATATGCTTTATAGGTTTTGTTGGTGAATGGATGGTCCCTACGTCCGAGCAGTGAGAGAAATGGATATTCTAGATCTCCAGTAAGCTAAAGAGCGTGGTTAAGAACTTTCAGAGCTCCAGGCAAGCAACGATAGTGTGTTTAAATATTCAAAGAGTTCCAAGCAAGGTAAGTGTGCGAGGAACCTCAAAGCTCCAGGCAAGCTAAAAGAGAAAGTATCATCAGAACTCCAGGTAAGCTAAGAGATGTGACTGACCAATCGAAACTGATGCTGTTGGAGATCCTGCGATCTCTTTTATACTCTTTTCGTGGCTGGTAGCGGCGCTAGTATTTCTTTTCGGTCACATGTCTCATCGGTGATGACGATATCCGTCGTCTGCTTGCTTGTATTATTTAGAAGCACGTAGTTTTTTTTGTTTTTTTTTTAACAAATATAAGACACGTGCACGATATTTGGAAAGTGGAATTTTTCAATCAATGCCAGGAACAATATAAAGCTACAACACACACATCTTGTAATGATGTGGAAATTGCTGAGGATTGACTTCTTCATTAATGAGAACGTTTTTTAAAGTAAGAAAACATGAATACCGTGACTAACATCCAGGTTAAAATTATATGCATTTCTTATGCCAGTAACACATATTTTTTATAGTTTACTCGAGTCAGTCAAATTTTACCCTTCTATAACTAATTTATATATCCAGCTGAAATTTTGATGAGATCTCAGCCCAAAAAGATTAGAGAATGGACCAAGAAAAGTATTGAATAGAACAAAGAAAGTACTAAAATCGTACCATGTCTACATTCACGGTGAAGAATAGTGAATACCCAACTAGCTTTCACAAGTTTATTTTCTTACTAAATTGCTCGTAGATAGTGTGATCTGAATGCTGTGAACGTGAAACACAGCAAAACGGTGTGACTTGTTAAGATTGAGAGGCGAACCTATTTGACCTTCATAATATAAATTTTACAAATTCAAAAGAAATTGCGTTCTCTTCAGGTTACTTAAAAGTGTGCCAAGATGATGGTTCGTATATACATAAGGGAAAAAAGACTTTATTTGATTTTGAGTTTAATATCCCATTTGGCAGCGAGGCTATATGAGACGTGAACCTACAGTTTAACATGGGATCAGAACCATATGAGCTCCCACTTGCAATCGAACCTGTCTCCCACAACAAAGGCGCGTGCGCTAACCACTTAGCGGAGAGAGCTCTAAAAGGAACTAATCTTCATCTTTACACGTAAGATTCCTATGTTGGATTGCTACAACCTTCTGTCAACATTTTAACATTTACCTAAACGTTGAAAGTAAGTCAGTGGAATTAGAACCGAGAAAACTGTAGAACCTCGAGGCCAATCATAAGCTCAAAAACATTGAACCGACCCACATATTTCTCGATAGAAGTCAGTGTTCTATTGCTGAAAAAAATTTGAATCTTATATTCAATATTTTATTATTAATATTAACCCGCACACTGCCTAGTTATTTTTTGTAACGCATACTAACAAGGGGGGGGGTCATTTTGCACCCACATGTTAAGATTAAATATATTTGGCAAAAATAAATAAATAAAATAAAAACAATTTAGAAACTCTCACAAAACTCTATAGCAACAGCAGTTAACAGTCAATGGGATAAGGCTAACAGCTATTTATTACACTTCCATCTAGAAGTGACACTTCTAACTGTAAGTCACATCTTCTACCAAGGGGAGGGGGACAGGTACTTTGTGCTCACCAACTTAAAAATATACCAAATTTATGAGGCACACTAATGTGAAATTCTCACAACAAAATCTACAGTGACTGAAGTGAACAGTACACGGGATTTGACTGACCGCCAAAATTCAGGAAAAGAAGGATACGCTATTTATTTATGTATTATACTGCCATCTAGCAGTCACATCTCATACTAACGAGGAAGTACTTTGTGCCCACCAAGTTAAAATAGCAAATTTATGAGACTCATTAAAGTTCAATTTGCACTACTGTTAAGTATACGCTTTAGCTACACATGTTGGGGAATAACACTTCTTTTTTTACAATTTTAAAGGAAAGATTGGAAAAGTAATTACAAAAAACAGACTGTGGTACGCACAAAGTAACTCTCCCCCGTTGGTAGTGCAAGGGTTAATGTCTTGTAGTATATCATCATCATCATATGTTAATTAAGATTATACTTCAATGAACGTTTTAGTGTATTATACACCCCACTTCTTTCCAGTATATTTGTGATATTGATGTGCTAAATCAGAGAGAATAGTGACGCCAGCAATATACCCATTTGTCCCGTCACGATAAAAAAAAAGAAAAAAACTAATAAAATGTGCACATAGCGCGGTCTCAGAAAATAGAGAGAAAGGACTATTGGTGAAAAAGTAAATAAAAATCATAGAAGAGCAGCAAAATCATGAAGAGGAAACACTGCAGGGTAGAAAGTAAAGCGAGCTACAAGAGAAAAAAGTAACATTGAGGAATAAAGCATATACTAATAATAATAAATAAAAACAAAACACAATCAAATTAAGACAGAGCGGAAAAATACGAAAGGCATGAAAAGGCTCAGTAGATACTTGTGTTACAAGTATAACTTGAAGAATAACACAAAATTTTGTGTATTTTCATCTCTTCTCAACATACAATTGTACATAACATTCACTGCATAGAAATACCAAACCAGTTTCGTAGACACAGTTCATGTTTGTTTTCAATTAAGATGATTTTCTGTGTATTTACTTGTGTGTGTAATTCTGTATACAAATATTGACATATTAACATTTGCTTTACAGTACACACCTCGTTTCCTTCCCACATATTAAGCTACAGAGCAGAATGTGACCCTGGAGAATATACAGACTATGTACGAGATTACGATTAATACGCTCAGTTTAACATGTCGCTCGAATGAATCTTCTTTAGAAGTAACTTTATGATATTGAAACTTTATGCAACTGTTTTGCTGTTTCTTTTTCCTTTTCATATGTTCAGACTACTTGTTTATATTTGATTACACCAGAAAAACACGCTTCATTATCACGGATGAGGAAAATAGAGTTATAATTGAATTTGCAATAGAAAGAGGAAATAAATCTAGATATTTAAAAGAGAGTTTTGTCGTGGATTCCTTTTTTCTATCCACTTTTAGGAAAATTTCTAAAGGTTACTGTACCATTACGGATGCTATATTTGAAAATGGGTAAATGAATTAGGAGAGATACAAAAATATTTTTCTGATATATTATCTATCTATCTATATCTATCTATCTATCTATCTATCTATATATATATATATATATATATATATATATATATATATATATATATAGATAGATAGATAGATAGATAGATAGATAGATAGATAGATCACTATATATCACTATATATATGCAAACTATAATATAGATAGATATAGTATATGAGGAATGTAAAACAATTTCGCACTAGAGTGGTTGGCCAGAGAATTCACATATTTGAACACTCAGAAATTATATAAGATTAGGAATATTACTAGCAATTTCAACCGTTAATTACGTATATAATACATATTAATTTCATATGAACTACAATTATTAGTTTACAAACTTCTTCCAATAATATTATTTATTTATTTCCAAGTAATGCAGAACGACATTTTGATTCAAAAAAAAAAATAAGTAGGCACAATTTCTCCCATCCTGAAGATTTTGCACCTGACTACGAAAGATGGATACATGCGGTTGGCTGCAAAGAGTAGAGAAACTCATTTTTTTAAAACTTGATTGAATAGATTTGGGTACAAAATCTCGTAGCCAGAATCTCTCGGACCATAATCTCACCCTGCCAAAATCTCGCGGGCCTCAAGGACTCTGAGATAATCGCCTTGGAATATGCCTATGTTTATCTTTATTTTCCGGGATATTAATCTCTTTTGTTCATTGGAGAGATACAGTTTGAGGATCATCGTTTCATAGCGGCTTCCAAAAATTCGATGTTCGTGGGACGTAGAGGTAGAGATACTGAGTGTGGAATTGAATCGAAAGATTTTTGGTACTCTATAAATGCTACACTTATTGCTATTCAATTTCTATTCAATAAGTTGCTATTCAATTGCTATCTGTTTTCTTTAACATACCCTCTTTCACTATCACTATTCCACTCCTTGCTCATTCTCTCAGTATGTGAATACATGGCACAGAAGTTGCATAAATTACACCTTTAATACACGATTAATGTTTCGAAGTGCTATGTAATTTACCAATTTTGTCAAAGTGGTGACAGCTGTGCTGTCGGGCACCGTAAGGCAGACTTGGTATTGGTGTGCTACAAATAAGGAACATTACATACGTATTTTAAAATAGCATATCAGAAGTTTATTAATGGCCTTATTCTTAACAGTTTGGTTTGGTTAGACCCCGCCTTTCTTCTTAAAATTGGAAGTTTGTATATCTAAATGCTAACAGAAGCACGAAAATCTTTTCTTGTATCTTAAAATTTGTCACTAAAGAAAAAAAAAACTTCCAACAACTAATCAAGACTTGCTAATTCATACTTTAATCCACTTTCTATGATACAGTAGTTTAACTTATGCTTTTGCATAATATTAATTATTACGTAATACAAAATCTACATATAAATTACTGTCAAATAGCACTTGCAATAATGAGAATAACATACGTTCACTCTGCAATTCCTTTGACAATATTCTTCATAAATATAATATTGATCCAACCTGAACTTCTGTGAAGGTAAAATATTTCCTCAGTAGCTGTTAATATTCGACATTTCTATATACTACAGAAATCAGATCCAAAATATAGTCCAGGCCAAACGGAATTTAGATTTTAATTCCTGAAAAAGGTTTTCTTTTCTTCAGCGGCGTAGCGCAAGGGAACGCCGGTATGCCCGGCATCCCCTGTTAATAAGAAAAAATACGTATTTCATTGTATATAAATTGTTTGCTTGTACTTATCACAATTATTTCCACTGCAATCTTCTGGATGTGCTCTCTCGCCTTACTTTGATAAGCGGAACCTACGTATGCGCGTTACTCAGATGCACATTTTCTATCTTTCCTCTTGTCGTATGCTATGTTCCTTGGGCATCCAGGCCTACTGCAAGAAACGGGGTTTTCGTCTGCTTTCTGTGGAGTGCGCATGCGCAACTACTTGCTTTCTTAACTCCCTTCACCCCTTGCAACTCTACATTTTGTTTTAGATATACGCTGGCATATCTTTAAGTATTTCCAACTCTATCTATTTTGAACTAAGCTATAGTTTCTGTACAGAACGTACGAGCGCTAACGTCAAGGAAAGACAACAAAACAGAAATGGCTAGTTCAATGCCTTTTTGAATCATGTCGGTTATGTAAATAATAGTATAAAAATAGTTATACTTTAATCGTAATTAAATGCATCGTAATTGTAATCGTAATTAAAGGCAAACTATTAATCTTCATCATAAATACATAGTATGTCCAGTGGCGTGGCCAGAAATTCTTTGAGGGAGCTCACACCCACAAGCATAAATATAAAGCATTCTGTAGAATCACGGTCACCGATCTGGTAGACCAAGAGAGCTAGGATTCTCGCCCCTCGCAAAGATTGCTTGGGCCCTTCAGTCATTAGCACATATCCCGAGGAGATGAGGGGGACATGTCCCCTCCATCCGATTTGAAATTGTGATGATTTGTATCCGAATGCTACAAAGGAAAGTGGGATGAAATTGTTTCCCTTGACTTGTTTCACTTAAAAAAAAAGAATCGTGTTTTTTAATATTTCATTATCATTTATTATTGTTAGTCTATTTTCAACTATTTGTTTAATTCCTGTAACGATTCCTATAATGCTATTGTGATCATCTAATTTTGCTCAAATAAGAGTATTGTTGAGCCATACATAGTTGATTTTCTTTCATAGTTTTGGGGAAGTCATTACAAAACAAGTGTCCTAAAATTTTAAAGTGGATCATTGTGGATGCGTAAATAGAAACATATCAATTATAAATATATGCATGTATTCAGATTTCAGAATGTGTTCACGACACTTGATACGTATCACAATTTTATCTACATCGCCTGGTATATAATATACAACAGGTTCACCTCAGAAATCAGATTCATCTACCGTAATATGACTTTCATCACCCCTCCCACAGAGTAAGCCTCAAATATGCCCTCCTCCCTCAAATCTGCCTTCCTCCAAATGTTGAAGACAACTCTGATCCTCCACAGCATTGTTTTTCAACTTCATAAATATTTTGAACATCGCTTTAAAAAATGGGAACGGTCTTACCCGTTCCGCGAACGTTGAAGACAGATTTGCGCCCCTGCCTTCAGTATCTGGATATCTGAAAACGAAATACATACTCAGAAACAGGTCCCCAGAGCTGATTTAAGTCTTTTCTATTTACATTTTCAAATGATATACGTATACACTCAGGCCCATATTCACGAATGGGCGTCTGAGTTTCGGACTCAAGATGACAAATTTCTAGGAGTGACTTTTTAAAGAACGAGATTGAAGTATGGTATGCGGAGAAAGAAGCTGCCCACAAGAAAGAAATAAAGGGAACAATACTGGAAACAATGTTCATAAACAGCAGGGCCGAGTTTTCTTGTCACAGGGTAGTGGTAAGAAGAAGGTGAGACAATTGCTTATTGGCTTCTGACGTAATCCACGCATTTGCTTCTGTATGCCCCACGAGGCCTCCCCCCAAAAATTTTTTACAACCCTATATTTCCCATCGGTATAGCTATGTATTGCTGATTTTAGTAGTATTGTATCGCACAAGTGACTAACTTTGGCATCCCCATTTCGGAATACCACGCTACGCTACTGCTTTTCTTATTGTAGAAAGTACAAATAAATGTTTGTGTGTGATTAGTTTTACTTCCTTATGCTAACAAGGTTTGAAGGTAAATGACCTGCTATTGATATGAGCTCAGTACCATGACCTGCGTAGTAAAGTTGGCGGGTGCACAGTCTACGACACATGAACAACCACATAGCACAGAACGTTTCCCACCATACTACTTCGCCTACAAGAAAGTTGGGTTACATAACCACGCCACTGATTCCAGCTACAAGTAAATCTGTATTTCAATAGTCGGTATAAATTAGGTTATTTTTTATTTAATAGTATTAACTTTCAAAATTCAGAATCTTTATGAGATGTATGAACATTACGTAGAACTTTTTCGTCACAAAATGACAATTTAAGAAAATATACTCACAAAATATCATCTGAATGCCTCTTCAAACTGTCTTCATCCCTAGAATCATTTGTACTACAGATCACGGTGCTAAATTATTATAGTCGAAGTTTGTATGTGTGTCTGTGAAGGGGAGAAAGAGAGTGGGACATAAACACTTTGCACTAGAATGCTTTGATAGACTATTAACATTTTTCAATGTCTACAAGTGTTTAACTATGTAGAATTAGGGATACATTAACCACTAGTTCACCATTAATTATACATGAAATGCATGTTAATTATATTTGATTAACGTATCATAATTAATTTGCAAACTTCTGATAATAGTATCACCCAATTAATCCATGTAACTTATTAATGGGGGAATTTTATTTCAAAAACATTAAATGATGGAAATTCAACCCTTTGCACCCTATTACCCTATTGCAGATATGAAAGTTACTTTACACTAGCGTTCTCTTCCCAATCAATGCGACCTTTTATACCTTACATTACTATTCAATATAGTAATATCTTGCTTTGTTTGTAATAATGATTTCAGAATGATGTGTTATAGAGAAAAGGTAACTCTTGAAACTAGCGGGACAGTTTATAATTGCATACCACCAGAAACAAGACTTACACTTTAACAGAATGTAATCAAGACTGTGTGTGGTCCTGTACCCCACATCTCTTAGAGGCTAGACAGTGTGCTGAGGAACGACATTAATTGTGAGTGTTTATCTTGCATGATGATCTGTATATCCCCCAACTACGTACGATCCAAGCCCTGGTAGTGGTTGAACCCCACGATAAATAATTAGCTTCATATGCTCGGCGTTGCATAACGTTCTGAAGGTTGTCCTTACAATTTAATGTAAAATTCGAACATTATGAAGTAGTTTATTCCTCCTACAAACAAGTTGCGCGTAATATTCGGCAGAGGTAGCACGGATCATACAGTCCATTACCTCCTCCATAAAATCTAAGAGAAGATAAAACAAAGGTGTCGTTTGGAACGAAGAGAAAGTGATGTTACCGGGGCTATTAAATTAGTCAACTTTATACTTCTTCCCAAACTTTGTACGTCGAACGACACTCTTAGTTTTCACGTTGTCTCTCTGTTCTTCTCTCTCCTATCCGTGTCTCACTTTGGTTGTGTTGGGTTAGGACCGAGGTCTTGACTGCCTAAGGGAAGACTTTTCCATTAGCCAGACAGAGGATCGATAATTCTCTGCGTAGCCAAGAGCGCACTGAATGCGATGGATCGCTTGCTGAGGAGAAGAAAAAATGCGCCGTGAGAAATTTTACATACATGCTGTAATATATATAAAGGAAAATCGTGTAACACATGCAATCCTTGGAGATGACTTTATCACTTGACTCTCTGTGTATTTAAGCCTTTATTCTGTACTGTTTCTATATTCATGAAACAGAAGTTGTTACTAATCGAAAGAATTCAGAAGAATAATCCTAACTGGAATGAATTGTGGTCTTTAAGTTGCCTCTGTTATTCATAAATATTGTGACAAATTTTTAGTCTTACAACCCGTATGCATCCACGAATCTGAAGCCCTCTTTCTTCTCAATATAATTCACTCTCCACTCTTTCATCGCCAATAAACATGGCACATTTCGTAGTCCATCTATTTTAAATGTAGTTATTTAAAAAGATTTATTCAACATCTTTAAAACATTATGTGTATTGAACTACTAGATTTACATATATAGTAAATAATAATATTACTAAATATCCATATTTTGACACCTTCTTAAATAGGATGCCTTAGCATAAGCAATGATCTATTTGGTCTATGTGAAATCCAATAATATCTATCAATTAGCGACACGAACAAGTGTAACAAGGAACCCCTTGAGTGCGCGGTCGCAAGTGCAGTCTCTAGTAAGGCTCATTTGAAAGTGTAGTGTGAACAATGATGACAGGAAAAATATTAGATTCTAATTACTTTCCATGTCCATCAGGAGGGTGACAGAAAATACGCGAATCTCAAAATGTAACGTATTATCAAAAAGTATTCCTGCTAATTCTTTTCTTTAATTTATTTGCGGGTGTCATCGGTAAGGTATCTAAGCGCCAATTGGGTGGGTAGAATTCAATTTTCAATAAAGTTGGTAATTCTTCTTCTACAGTCTCTCTAATGCGGTTCAGAAATTCACTCAGCCTTCCTATAATTGGTACCTGGAGGGAGGTAAAGGCGTCCAGAACTTGGTACTAACTACATTACTTTTTTAAGTACTAAAATAGCTAAACTTCGGAGCCTTTAGCTCCACCCGCAGGTCTCTAATGAAGGCAATCTTTATCTTTTACTTTACATTTCATTTATTTGTAACACATGGTGAAATTACAGTTTTGGCCCTTGACTACAGGTAGATAGGAATAAAACCAAACATGATATTTGGTAACGTAGTTACAGCATACTTAAATAGATTTAGTTTTGGCTGTTAATAGGATCCAAGTGAAATATAGTTCTAAACCAAAATTGGAGATTAATTTGTTTAAAATCCAAGCAAAACCTATCATTCTTGGGCAAAGTTTATCCTCCAAGAAGATAATTCATTCTTCATGTTCTGTATTACGGGAAAATACAACACCATTCGGTTACGGTTCGAGTACCCCAAAAGGAAAACAATCTTTTTTAAACGCTTTTAATGTTAGAATTCTAAGCTGTATAAACGTGAACAGTACAAATTGAATTCTGCCCAGACCACTTAATTTCAGCGAAGCATTTAAAGGTGAGAGCAGACTCAGAAATAAGGTAGTGGAACCGCAGGGTAATGGTTCTGCGTGCTAATAAAGCTTCGCTGCTTCGTATTCAGATAGAGGTAACTGATAGCGTCTTCTATTTCCCTTGTTCTCTATCCCACGTGAACCGTGACCTTTATTTGAGAAAATGCTTTCAGCTCTTAATGTTGTTTCTGCTTTCCGAGAAACAAACACAGAAATGCCAACATATATTGTGAGCGCAAGCATGATTTTAAGTTCCCTTGTTCTCCTCTTTAATAACTCCGATTTTATTAAGTGCGTTAGAAACCATCTTGTCTTACAGACTATGTAGAATCATATTTCAAAAGTTACATACTATCTCCCTCTGGAGCTCCATACTCAGTTAAATCAAATCAAGCTCAGTTTTCTCAGGTTTCTTTGAAGTATTTACGCCGTACTACAAACTAACATATTTAAATATGGCATTTATGATAATAATTGGAAGATACTATTGAATTTGTATATTCAACGTGCGCAAAGAAGGGATCACTAGCAATCTCGTATTGGTATCCTAGTCTTTTCGCAGAAATGAATTGCTTTACATAGAAGTGTATTTTATACTTCAGTTTAATAGTTTTTCATTGAACATCTAGGAAATGTAGATTGTATAATGTGTATAGTGAATTTGTGTATGCAAGGAAAATATTTCTCTGTCATTAACTTGCTATTGATGATGTAGATGGCTTCCCTCGTATGAAGCTAGGCACGACTCGTTCTTGTAGATTGAAGAATGAGACGCGAAGTCTACTGGATTCCCCACTTATCCAGTGCAATAGAGAATTATTGAAGATGATAATTGAGAGGATTACTTCTTATAACATATGTTGAGTTCAGAGTTAACGTTGCGGATTCTGCTGTTTATCTCTGAAAGATTGTGTGTGTCGGCTAGTTACTTGTCACTATATTAGAAACTGAACTGAATGGAACTAGGAACTTCTCATTTCATATAAACGGAACAATTAATACTTAAACGTGGAAACACAAACAGTACAAATTGAATTCTGCTCAGACCACTTAATTTCAGCAAAGCATTTAAAGATGAGAATAGAGTTAGAAACAAGATAGAGGAACCGCAGGGTAATGGTTCTGCGTGGAGTCTCAAATCCAAAATCTCGACGTGCGCAGAAAAATGTCAGTTTGAGAGAAGTACGTTCATCAGCATAAGTAACTAGGGAGTTCTAACAGTTTGTTACAATTTTTCTGTATACACTTTTACATAACATGGAAGTTCTACAATGGCGAGAAACAACCAATTCATATATGTAGACATGAGGCTATTCTTTTCTGGCTTGTCTCGATAATTTACAAACGGATAGAAAAAAACATTAAGAAATACACGTACGTGAACATAAAGATTTCGATAAAAATAAAATATAGACTTCCATTTTTACGTAAGTCCACAATATTAACGTTACCAGTTTCAAATATGATGAAAAATATTCTTAAACGATATGAAATTGAAAACTTGAACCATCCTACGTTGATGGAATTCTGTGTACGCTACTACGTATACATCTAAAGCCTTTATTGTGACAATAATCATACGTCAAAACGACTCTCCATTAAACGGATAGCGACTCTGCAAAATATTTTCTCTAAAATATAACAACTTGAATAGTGCCTTTGGTAGGGATTTCTATAGGAATCACGAAATCTTATTGGATCACTGAATGGATATCGTCTGTTCTTTCTCTGCAGTGGCTGCTTTAAGATTTGAGAATGCATCTAAATTTCATTAAGATGTCAAAGTAAAAAAGAAAAATAAAAATAAATTGAAAGCAAAGGAGAGAAGTTTTTATAGCAAACTAGCAGCGTTCACCCCGCTTCGCTGCGGTCACCCCGGAACGCAATAAACTTTGTTACTTAGATAATTTTTACTTTTTCGCTTTCAAGTGATATGATAAAAACCATAGAAGATTGCAGTAAATGTTAACATTATATCGCCTGTCATTTATGTTAACCCGCCCCGCTTCGCTGCGGTCACCCCCGAACGCAATAAACTTTGTTACTTAGATAATTTTTACTTTTTCGCTTTCAAGTGATATGATAAAAACCATTATAACGCCTGTCATTTATGTTAACCCGCCGAGTGACACGGTCATGCGGGTTGCATATAAATACGTTTATTTTTATACCTATGATGAACTAACAAAGGATTTGTACGTAATGGACACCTGAATGGTCAATTATCTCAAGACACTGGTAATTGAAAATTAAAGTGATATGATAAAAACCATCTAGGGTCCAAATCCTAATAACCCCCCAAAAATAAAAGAAATTGGTTCAGCCGTATTAGCGTGATGAGCGGACAAAGGATTTGTACGTTCTCTTTTATATATATAGATAATTGTCAACGCTGTAGCCAGTAGCATCATGCTATGTTCAATACTGTGAAGGATTGGTCTTGCCTGACAGTGTGTGACCTCACCAAACGTACCAGGTTCAAACTCTTTGTTTTGGAATCAACATTAATACAGTGGAGTACTTCCAGTCTTTCAATAACCTAGGATTAGAATAAGAACGCAAAATGTAGAAATATGATCTCAATGAATGTGAAGATATAATAGAAATGGAAGTAAAAAGATATTTGAAATTACAATAATGGCAACGTTTGGAATATGTATAACTAATGTAAAATAAATATGTAAATGAGCCATGGAAAACATATGCACAAATTATATTTTAGAGATAATATTTTGCAGAGTTTTATTAATCTTTAACTATCTACTATAGCTAAACGTCCGCCGACAAATATTCTCAAACGTCGCGAATATCTTATTTTAAAAGTGTGCAAGTTACAATTCTGTTTCTTTTGCTCCAATTCGATCTATACTGACACCCACAAGAAGAATAAGAATTGACAAAATGTGTGTCCCATGAGTTCGGTTGAATAAGTTGAATAGCAGGCAGCAACAGAAATATGGTTTATTCTTTAATTGTCAGGCATATAGAACACACTGTATTACAACAAAAAATTTAAATAATCATTTGCTTCTTTAGGTTTGCAATTTGTAAACCTAAATAATTTTAAGATGTGTGTATCACACAGTTAGCGACTGTATGTTAGAGAAAGGGGAGCGAGAGTATAATTGTAACTACGCATCAAGAAATCAAATTAAATATATCCTAAAAACAATTTCATTTATTTCGACTTCTAATACACATTTTTTCATTGTGCTCATTATGAATACATAAAATAATTCCGTGAAATGAAACGAAATATTTCAGTTTAACGTTCCACGTTCATGCCCTTTTAGGCTAAGAGAGACAACGATTAAGACAAGTGAATGATGATGATAGCACTAGTGAAATGCGAAAGAGGGAGGAGACGGTAGTACCCACAAAAAAACAGGGGAACGATGTTGTTCACCACGAGCTTACTTGGCCGGCGATCGAACTAAGGTCCTACGCATTAGACCTAAGCGCTCTCCTATTGATCTACCGTGTCCCCCACAAAATAATTTTGTATTAATATATTTCATATGACAGGTATAAAAAAAAAAATTTTGATAGATATTATGATACCATCCTTTCACAAAACGAATTTGCATAAAAGTCAGAACTCAGTATTTAACCATATGAGGCAGAAAGAAACGAAACAAATCAATTCCTTTCCAGCCCATAAAACGCTACCGCCAGCCGGGCGACTGGTTTTGTGTAATGTGGTAATTGTACCGATTTCGTTTATCGCTATTTCTAGCATAGTACATCACAGTTCGCCCGTCTGTTAATTGAAGAAATTCCTCAGTCTCTTAAAATGCTGGGTCAACACTAAAAATCAATAGCATATGCAAATCGTTTTTACGGATTTTAACCCCCGTTGAACAAAATAAAAAAATATAATCTAGTGAAGACAGTAAAAAACGTTAGTTGAAGGAGATACATTCTAAAATTAAAATTTTATAAAGCACATTAGCGTGATAGTAATAGCAAAGGTTACTGAAATTTCGACAGTAAGAAAGCACATATTTTTTTGAATAGGCAACCAACAACTCTTTGATGTTGCGCTGGCTGCACAGAAGCTAGGGAATGCAATTAATTTTAAAAATGAAAATTTAGTTTTCTTTTAAGAATTATCGTGTAGAGACGAACGTATGGTGCACGTACATTCTAAAATTACAATCTTATAAGGCTTATTCAGGTGATTCTATTAAACATTTATCTATTAAGGAATGTATACAAATATCCTCAAACGATATCAAATTAAAGCTTGAACCTGCTCCCTTGACGAAAATGCTGTACAGTTGCGAGAAATCGAACTTGAGATCACATTCACAAAAGGCACATTAAGTGTACTAAGCAAGATTAAAGTTAAAAAAAAAAAAAAAATTAGTGCATTCGGTTACTCACCACATATGTTCTTTAGTACTACTACGTTTATACTCAAGAGTATGGACTCTTTTCCTTCCTGACATTTCATCGAAATGTTCATAAATGTGTTACAGCTTAAGATCACACGCACAAATTTGTAACTGATTTTCAACGTTATTTATACAGATTCATTTCGTCTGAAAGGAAGAATCAAGTTTCTATTGAATGCATAAGAACTAGAGTAAGGAAATTACATTTTACTTTTATCTCCAGAGATCACTGACTTCCTAGAGAAGAAGCCTTTGAAGTCAATGCTCAAAGATTCCAATATAACGTTTAGAAAGGAAATACAAGTCTTTGAGTTTGCTATAAAAGAATTTTATCTTTGATTTACGATCTACTTTTGTATTCTTGCAAAAGAAAAAAATCGACAGACCGGTAAGTTTTCTAATTGCGGAAAAAAGTCCTTCGTCGATTTCTGAAATGTTTCTAGAGCTCTATTTACAGCATGATTAGTAAAACTGTTTAATCACTTACAATTTAAAGCGTCAAATTAACGTTTATTGGTACTATGAGATAAAAATCGAGGGTATTTTGAATGGAAATCCATAACTTCTGGTTACAGACGGATTTCTGGCACTGCCGCGCCATGGTATTGCAATCTTTGAAAGATCGTATTGTGCTGCAGGTTTTTTGTACTGTGTAGTGTCCATATACGTACAATCATATTTTTATAATATTTTTCAAAGTACATAATCATAATTATCTGTATCCTACACGTTGCAACAGTAGACACGCAAGACTTTCATATATTTGCGACTGTACAGATTATTCCTAAGAAAATGACATGTATGTAGCCCCGTACACAAAATCTTATGTATGCTACAAAATCCTCCTAAATCTCGCCCCTGTGGATTTTCTACACTACAAATCAGCTTTTCTGTCAGTATAATGGCAGGTTTGTTCTTTATTTTTATTGTAAGTTAGAATGCGACTACAATTAGAGAATTCGCTTAAAGTTGAAACCACAGTTTTGATGGTTCATAACTTTAGAAATCGTTAAGATTTACCACCAAGCCAGGTTCTATCAAGATCGAATAGGTTTGGTTTAACTAGTACTATATGCAATGCCCTCGTCATTTCCTGTTTGTGGGTAAGAATCAAATGAAGGGCAAATTCTTCGTGGAGTTAAAGTACAAACTTCAGAACGAATATGGTCCCCTAGATATCCTTTAGGTGCTTTACTTATCAGTGCATGTGATACAAAAAATTGTATATCGTATTTATTATTTTAAAATTCATTGTAACCACAAATTCACAATTAATTAATTCAGTTAGAATTCATTAAAGATGTTTAAAATATTGTAATTCTAGCCATAGGTAAAGGTGGATCTGAAAAGGTAGGGGAACGCAAGATGTCACGGCGTCCACCGTTCCTATCTTTGCCCATTGTAATCTTTTAGGAAGTGGGGGTGACGCCACGGATATTTTGTGGAAGCGAGGTGACGTCGTCCCCTACGTTCCCCCTCACTTTTATCCCTGATCCTAGCCTAAAATAATAAACTGTACTACACAAAAATTACCTCTGGAAAACTTTATACATTAACGGATTAACGTGTAGATATTATAATGATTCACACTATTATTGTTTAATTTTTTCTGGCTTCTTCGCAAATCTCTAATAAAAGACAGTGAAGAGCATCACGAAAAAAGCTTTCATATATACTGAGAAACAAATGTAGGTGGCGTACTTAAAAAGACAGGTTACATGAGTAATCCTATAGTTTTTGGACTTAACGTACAGCAGACGTAAAACTGAAAACGCATGTTTCATAATACGTTCTGTATAAGTGTTCCATCTATATGTACTTTCCGTATGAAACAATGTAGGCGGTCAGGACCTCACATACAAATTGATGTATATAACTGACGAAGGTAACGTAAGTATATGCATATGATATACGGAAAACTGTTATATGTCAGACATCCTGCAACAGCATGATGTAACATCTAAGGGCAGTGCCTATGTAGCATACGGATAACGTAGCATACTGATTTCTATAGTAAGCAAGATGATACCGTATATTTGTACAATATACCGCTTTCCGGACAATGGATTTTTCTCTGTGTAAGGGATGTGGATACCCAGCGTTGAGATCATTATTAGTTATAGAAGTCATTGGAATGACTCCATTAATGAACGCGGCCAAGATTATCGATGTAAACGAGTATATAGTGCGAAAAACATAATTCAACTAGCATGATCCTAAGAAACCTACATATTTGCATGTATGGGATATGTGATATGGGATAGACAAAGTTAAAGGCTCCGATACCAATAAAGATGTTAAACACATTGACTCCATTAACGAAGTCGGTCGAGATAATCTCTGTATCTGTCTATTGTAAAATACATCATTCAAGAATTTTCGCTCAAGGGTTATCATGTGGAGGAACACATGGATGGATGGACAGAAAGATGTTCCAACCTTAGGATATAGGCCTAATCTTATAAGGCTCACTAGAGTAAATCTAACGATTTTGTGTGTTCCTGATAATGCTTGGGGTAAGCATCGACAATTCTGTCACCCACAGGCAGGATCTGATTAAGGGCGGAGCCAATGAAGCCCATGCTCCGGGGTCCCCGAAATCCCTCTGTTTAATACTAAAATATAGTAATCAACTTATATTATAGGTTTCAGAACCATGCTATTTGTTTCCTCTCGCTTCGCTCGCGGTATCGCTACAGTTCAGTCTTCTTCCACCAGAGTCTTCGCGATACTTATTTTGTGACGGAGTGAGCTATTTTGGGCCTCTATTACAAACCAAATTATTAGGTTGTGGTGACAATTCCTTTGAAACATCTCTGTTATTACTTAGAGCAAATCTACTAGGTTTTCCAAATCTCCTTAACAATAAAACGTTCCTATTCAAATCGATTTGGGTTCTTTGAGCTACAGCGTAGCTCTCGGTGTTTTGATAAGCCTATGAGACTGTGGAAGGCAGCAAAGAAAATTTATGTGCTGGAATTATTCGTAATATAGGACCCCCCTTGAAATAGTTGGCTCCAGGGCCCAAAAAGCGCTAATCCGCCCCTGCTCACAGGAAATCGAAGTTGGTTCAATGCGCGCCAAATACCTAGGTATACATTTTACTTATCAATTAGCTATATTATATATATATATATATATATATATATATATATATATATATATACTAGCAGCGTTCACCCCGCTTCGCTGCGGTCACCCCGGAACGCAATAAACTTTGTTACTTAGATAATTTTTACTTTTTCGCTTTCAAGTGATATGATAAAAACCATAGAAGATTGCAGTAAATCTTAACATTATATCGCCTGTCATTTATGTTAACCCGCCCCGCTTCGCTGCGGTCATCCCGGTGCTGGCATATTGTAAAAGTGTCTGTAAAAATAAGCAAATCAATTAAAAAATTTTAAACAGAAGATTCAAGCTATTTTCCGCTGTATATCGCCTGTCATTTATGTTAACCCGCCGAGTGACACGGTCATGCGGGTTGCATATAAATACGTTTATTTTTACCTATGATGAACTAATAACAAAGGATTTGTACGTTATGGACACTTGAATGGTCAATTATCTCAAGACACTGGTAATTAAAAATTAAAGTGATATGATAAAAACCATCTAGGGTCCAAATCCTAATAACCCCCCAAAAATGAAAGAAATTGGTTCAGCCGTATTAGCGTGATGAGCGGACAAAGGATTTTGTACGTTCTCTTTTATATATATATATATAAGGGAACTCACTGGTAAAGCACTCACACGTGGTGTGAGAAATCCCTGATTCGATCACAGGATATGAGAGTCTGTTGTAGACAATAATGTCATTAGACCTTCTCGGGGTTCTTTCATTAATTCTCATATTCTCATTTCACAAATTCTCTCACATTTATTCAGTTGCATTAATGATTTGTCTCCTTTAGCCTAAAGAAGACAATAAATGCCGACAGACAGTAAAAATAATCACGCACTAAAAGTTTCAACTTGGTCCGCTAGATGTCAACCGCTGGAGGGCACTTACTGCTATCTAATGGTGAGATATGTAACTTCTATTACACTATCAGAAAATTAGAATTCAAAAATTCGCTTTCATTCAAGAGTTATCTTGTGAAGTAACGGACGGACAAGAGTCACCGTTACCCGTTAAAGATGTTAACGGATTTACTCGTTAATGAGCTCCGCTGAGATAATTCCTCTAGCTACCTGCTGCAAAAAGAAACAAAAATAAAAAATTTCACTTTTGGTCAGGGGTTAACGTGTAGACTAAATGACGGGCATAAGTTGCCCTTACACGTTAGATGTTAACGAATTGATTCTATTAACGAACCAGGAAAAGATAGATAATTGCTTTAGATAATGATAGCGAAAAGAATTTCAAAAATTCACTTTCCTTCAAGAGTTATTGTAAGGAATAATAATCGTACGTACGTACGTAACAGTGGCGTATTTACGAATTTGTTTTGCGGAGGGCTTTACTAACTTTATTCCTGGGAATGTGGAAATTCTGCAAGATATTTCATTTACTTTAAAATAGTAAATAAAATTCTGGGAGGGCTTAATCCCGAAAGCCTCCCTTAAATACGCCACTAGTACGCAAGAATATACAAATATTACAAATCCCACTAGAATGATCCGTATAATCATAAGACATTAGATTAGAGGACATTTATTTTATTGTTTACTGAACAGATAGCAGAGAAGAAATATTAAAGAAATGAATAACGAAAAAGTGGATAGCTGCTTATTTACAAGACGCTTGAAATAAAGTATATCTGTTTCCTAATAACTTATATCTTGATGGACAGATTTAAGGAGCTACATTACGTTGTCAGTACGATTGACTCTAAAAAAAATAAGAGACAGGAATGTTCTATTTCATCTTCGTGGCTTCTGTGCCTATGCTATAAATATTTGTGAGCAGGGCCGGATCCAGGATTCTCTGGGGGGGGGGTGCACTAATAACTACCAGTACATTTGAACTAAATTTGAATTTTTTAAATTGTTTTAGGCATCTGTGATGTGAATGAGAAATTCCTTTGGAAATGCTAAGTGTGTGCTCTCGATGAATTCTTTTCCTTCAACCTTCAGAAAATTGAATTATATTATTGATTTTGCAACACTTACTGCTAACTTCTCGCTTTAGGTAGTGTATATTTACAACGAAGGGGGTTGCACGTGCACCCCCCTAAATTCGGCCCTGTTTGTGAGTGTAGTTGATTCTTCTAGCAAACATTTTCATCCATGCAATTACTACATAAGACTATGCGCTTCTTATTTCAAACAGCTTATTTGTCAGACGTTTATGAAATAAAAGAAGAGAGGAGATATTTTCTTCCATTTGAATAGTATCAGTTTTATATGACAGTCGAATGAACGTTCAAAACAAAACCCTCAAGCGTATCGTTCCCTTCTCGTATCATGTGCTTTGCAATTGCTTATAGTCTTTTCGGCTGCAGAATAATACCAACTCAATACTATATAGACGTAGTGGCTTGTAGTATTTTACCCCTCCCAACAAAACAATTCTGGATGCGCGGCAGAATGAGCGTTGCTCAAAGACATGTTTTGATGTAAATAGGGCAGGATAGTGAACAAAGTGGCTTTAAAACTAATTTAAGCTCTCCTTGCTAGTCGAGTGGCCAGCGCCTTTGGTTCACGGGATTTCGGGTTCGACTCCCGGTAGGGAAGCCTTAAAATTTCAGCTAATGCGGTGGTTCCGATTTCACTTAAGGTTTTGAACTGTCCAGATTTGGGCGCCATTAACCAGGAATTCTACGTCATATCTCGTTTTTTTTTTTATTTCTTCATTAGAT
Organism: Thermobia domestica; assembly: GCF_964235325.1. Taxonomy (NCBI): domain Eukaryota; kingdom Metazoa; phylum Arthropoda; class Insecta; order Zygentoma; family Lepismatidae; genus Thermobia; species Thermobia domestica. The sequence continues at coordinate 119,667,861 of NC_137465.1, forward strand.
AGTTAAAATCCAGAAATATAATCTTCTGTCTCTTGAATAATAAATATACATTCTCTAAAAATAAGTACATAAATCAAGTGCAAATTTGCAATTATCACAATTACAATGTTTATCGCAATGTCAAGTGTCAGAAGAATACAGATTTAAAAATTCAGCTGAAGTGACAATGACTAATCAATCCAATAGTAATCATTGTAAGTGGGGAAAAACAATTTGTCTTCCTGACTTTTCTGTATTTGCTTATAGAGTTTCCTTTGTTCTCTGCAAAAATTCTTTAAAAATAAAACTTCTTAGAAAGGACTTGATTTTATATTTATAGGATTTGATCAAAATTTTCTTAATTTCTTTCCGTCCCAGAAGTGTGATCCAGAACATATTTTAGAGGAAAATGCCGTAACTGAAGTACTTTCTTTGTGTGTCTGCAATAGTGATAATGATATTTATGAGAATGTTATTGTTTCATAGAAATATATATAAATATATATATATATATATATATATATATATATATATATATATATATATATAGATAGATAGATAGATAGATAGATACATAGATATAATTTAAATTATAAAATAACTTTTTAAGTTGTAATATCAAGGTTTTTTTTTTTAATTTGTCTGGTAACAGTATGTTCCTGGATTCTTAATTATCTACCATATGAATGAGATGCACAGACTTATCGTCAAATATTTGTCCAAAACGGATTAATCAAGGTGCAGGTAAATACGCCATGTTAAGAGTGTTGTATTTTTATGGCCTTAATTTTCATGACACAGAAAGTAATGTGCGTTGCAGATTAGCCTTTTCCACGTGTAGAAAAAATATGGTAATGATGTGGCTCACTTCTATTTTATACTCAAGGTGAAAGAAAAAACCGTTACAAAGTGGCTTATTTACCAACACCTGCAGATAATTACGCCAAGTCTAAGATCTACTAGAAACCTCTAATAAATCTTGCAACTGCTTACATCGTCTGTATTATACGAACGCAAATATTACTACCCAACATGGCTGAAGTAAAAAAAAAAAAATAGAATAACCAAAGTGCAAGATGAAGATAAAAAGATAAAATGTAATAACGATAATAAGTTAAAATGATCTCACACACTGAAAAGTTTTAGTCCATAAGAAGATAGTGTCTCTGTACTGTGACTTAAAAAATCTACACCAATATTACATGAATGATCTGGGTCAAATGAAAACATCTTTGTCTTCTGCAGTAAATCCTGCACAAGCCCTGGCATATTTCGCTGCACCATGTTTGGTATTGATTTAGTAGCCACAAAATTTCAAATACTGAAATTACACTTACAAAACAAAGTGTTCCTAGACAGACACGAAATAAGTCGTACATTGCTGCAAACAATCGGCAATGTTCTGCGCTAGCACGGTAGTAATAACGGATTCTTACCTCTATTGAAATAACGTCCTTCCACGGAACCTTCCCGAAGCAAAGAACACTGCACGGTGTGGAGGTCTCAGCGCCGTCTCCCGAAGTATTCGTCGAACCGGACTTGGCCAAGACCGTGGCACATATTCGAGGCGGATTCTAGTGGATTTCGTCGGAAACGTCCCAGTACTGAACACCTGGCGTATTTGGCCGCTCTGGCGTATATACCAGCAGTTACCTTAGAAAATCTAATTTCATTTCAACTGTAAGTCCACATCATATTGTTTTGATGCTGAAAAGGGCAACTTCAATAAACAGTAACAAATCAAATTCAATGTTATTATTTTTTCTTTGAACACAATGGCGTTAAATTGCAACAGAATCTGATAAAGAATATATTGCTTTGTATCAATCGATAGCTTGGCGCTCTAAGTTCGCTTTTTTGAAACTAGGTTTTACGTAATACTACTGGTAATGAATTACAACTTGTGCTGCCGTCGCGACGATGTAAGACTCACACGATACCAATATCAAGTCGATGGTGATGCAGCCAGTACTTCAGAATTCTCTAGTGGCTTCTGGTTGGATATAGTTATCGTATGTGTTTTACATCGAACCGGCCGGCGCGACAAAGCCCAGTTCGAGTTAGTGTGGTTTGAATTTGAAAATATGTGACAATTTTCAATTACTACTTGTTAACAATACAGAATGACTCCCTGTTGCGTCTGTAACTTTGTTGAATAAATAAATAAATAACATTACCTTGATTATCCGAAGTTAATGTAATTGTCTTAAAAAGGATTGTTTGTCCATTTTGTTAAAACAAAGGTTCTCAAGTTTCTAACATTACAGACACTTTTTATATAAGGTTGAAGTCTAAGATCGCCTTCATTTTTAACATTTTTAACTTTAGTCCATATTGTTATAAGTATTGGTATTAACTGTAAGTGAAGACGTCTGTAAAAATAAACTTTACGGAAGTCTACATTACAGAAGTTTAAGTATTACTGAAATGTAGACTTCTATTTTTTCTGATATTTCAATATTATTCGAAGATAAAAAATCGTATTTCAAATTCTCTAGATAATGATTGTTGTATAATTAAAATATTTCTATTTGTACTCATGTTTTTTTTAGTTCTTGTTAATTATTTGAATACTGGGGAACACGGTGACTCTGTGATGGACTGATGATTACGAGATTGAGGGAGACAACATTTTGTCAGAATGAGGGCAGGAAACGAGAAAATCTCGAGCGAAATTTCAATTTCCATCAAGCAATATTTCATAGTCATCCATTTTCATTAGACATCCGTTTTCTTTAGAGTGAAGTCCATACCTTGAATATATATTGTATCGGGCGTTCTAAACATGGCACACACAGACTATACAGAGCACTATTCTAGAAGTCAAAATAAAGCTAAAAATGTACGTAATTGAATATTTTTGAATCATCGCGTGGCGATGCGTATTGCACTATATGGCTACCTCGCAGATAAAGAATTATGGAGAAGATCTACCAATCCATCGAATAGTTACATTGATTCTTTCCAGATGGCAGATAACGTTGGTAGACATTGACACTGGCAACACTTAATGTAACAATCTGCTTGATGGATTCGTAGAGCAATGCTAATGGCACAGTGAAATATTGATTTCCCATAGTGCTGAAGTAGGCCCCGGATGGTATACCATTATATAGCAATTTCGCTTTATTTTGACCTGGAGAATAGCGATCTGTTGACCGTGGGGATTGTTAGAACACCCGATATTATCTACCTATATCTATCTATGTTATTATATATATATATATATAAGAGTGTTGATTAATTCGTGTGTCAATTTCATTTGTTCACTTTACAAAAGTGGTATGAGGTAAAGTCATGGAATTTGGTGTAACTTTAGACGAAGGACATAAGTTTTGTTTCCTCATAGAAGCATGTCACTTGTACTGAAGATTGAAGAGATATAGGGTCAAAGATCAAATTTCGATTCTTTCCTTATGGGATTCCAATGTTAAATTTTGAAAAAGCCTGAAAAAACGTAAATCGAAGTGATAACAAAGAAAAAGCTGTATGGTATGATTCTATGTCGCAAGCCAACCAAATATGCGTCAATTAAGTGTCATGGTCAGAGATCACCGTCAGATCAACCTCACAGGTCACCTTGAGAACCTATTTGACATGATGAGGTACGGACATTGCGTTCTTTTCAATGTATTCAAGTGGGTTCTCAAGACGACCTGTGACCTTGATCTGACCGTGACCTCTGACCTTGACTCTTGATTGACGCATATTTGGTCGGCTTGGGACATAGAATCATACCATACAGCTTTTCCTTTGTTATCACTTCGATTTACGTTTTTTCAGGCTTTTTCAGAATTTAACATTGGAATCCCATAAGGAAAAAATCGAAATTTGATCTTTGACCCTATATCTCTTCAATCTTCAGTATAAGTGACATGCTTCTATGGCGAAACAAAACTTATGTCCTTCGTCTAAAGTTACACCAAATTCGACGGCTTTACCTCATACCACTTTTGCACAGTGAACAAATGAAATTGACACACGAATTAATCAACACTCTATATATATAATGAACAGAGCCAGAGATCTTCGAAGAAAGTACCTTAAAATATTTGCCTGAGGATAGTGAAATGCTTGTATAAATGTAATGTGGGATAAGTTACGGAGAAAACATTCATCTATCTTTAAAAAATTAGTACATAGAAAATGAGTATGCTTTAAAATTCAACTGAATTAACACTGAACTCTTAATAATAAAATTTAAAATGTTGAATTTACATGAATATATCTAAATAGAAAGCAGTCATTTGACACAAAAATTTCAACTAAAATTGTTTTCGTCTTTCCTAACATATCTTTAACCATTGTGACAACATTCCTAATTTAATTTCAAATAAACTTAGTGATGGACACATTCTCTATCATGTCGTTATTAGTTTTATAGTACCCGTAAAGTGGACACGATAAGTTTTACTTCTATATCGTAATTTTTAAAGAACCAAAACGTAAGGATAGTGAACAGTAGGTTTATTTTAAAGATATCAATTTTTTTTAGATAAAAAAAGAAATCATTTTGTGCAGAAACAAAGCGGAAAAAGATATACACTCAAATCTTTGTGTTAGCTTTACGATTTTTCTTTGTGAAATTCTACATATTATTCTACAGCTACTTTATTTACATTGGTATACCTTGTCTCTGAAAGTTTCAAATGTATTCCGCAGTACATGAACAAAAAGGAAATAAAGTTTTTCAATATAAACTTCAGTTGATTTGCCTGTTGTACTCTCCAATTTCACATGAAGTTTATTCAATTACTTTTGAATATTCTACATGGAACTCTAAATATATGAGTAGTCTATTCTTTTTCCACAATATTAAACTTAAACTCTTTGATAATTCAGTTGGAAGCATTTTCCTTTTCTTTTTATCTTTTTGTAATATTATTGCTTCCTGAAATGGAAAAATGTTTTGATATTTTCTTTGAAGCGAATTGTTTCATTTACAATATTCAAGCTACACTGGTATTGAATACACAGACAAGATATATATATATATATATATATATATATATATATATATATATATATATATATATATATATATATATATATATATATATATATATATAGGGTGTAACAAAAAAGGTACGGCAAAATTTCAAGGGTAGATTCTTTATGGCAAGACAAGCAAAATAGTTCATATGACCTTATGTCAGGAAATGCATCGTTACAGAGTTACGGCCATTGAGAGACCTGACGGTGTGAAATAGTGAGATTCTGGTCGCCCGTCAATGTGACTCAATTTAAACCTCCATAATCCAGCCTCTGATTAAGCTAGGAAGATAATTTTGGTATCAATGTATTCCTGAAGAAAGAAGCTTTTCGCTGATATGCGTTTTATATGTGAGGGGTACTATGGCGGACGGGGGAGGATAAACTACGTACTTCTTCGTTTTTTGCATCAGAATTTTGGGGATGGCACTCCTCCCAAAAGGGTACAGTCATGAAATTTGGATGTGAGGCAATGAAGTAGTTCACTATATTTTAATACCCTGTATGTGTATTTGTTGCATAGAACACTTATATGGAGCCGCCCTGAAAATAAATGTAATCTTCAAACTGAGACTCACAAAATTGAGCAAATTTGTCCTCCCCCTTCTCCCCCGTATAAGCAACAAGTACACAAAGTCTATTACCGTATAGTGGACCATCTCATTCTTTTATATACGAATTTTTACGAGTGTGCCCCCAAGGGGGAAGGAATGCTTTTATCAAAATCCTGATGCAAAAAACGAAAAACCACGTACTTTATCCTCCGCTGTGGTATCCCTTACATATACAAAATGCATATCGGCGGAAAGCTTCGTCCTTCAGAAACACATTGATACCAAAGTTATGTTCCTAGCTTAGTTAAAGGCTCAGTTATTAAGGTTTAAATTGAATCACATTGATGGGCGACCAAAATGTGACTATTTCACACCGTCAGTAGGATCAATGGCCGTAACTCTTTAAAGATGCATTTCCCAGCATATGGTCATTTGAACGTTTTTGCTTGTCTACCCATAAGAAATCTACCTTTGAAATTTTGCAGTACCTTTTTGTTACAATATATATAAATAATTTCTGGATACAAGCTTGTCTGGATAAATTCATGTAATGTGAATTCTAGGTTACGGTATTTGGTATTTCTCATTCTTTGCTTAAAAATAAATTTTAAAAGCTGGAAAAAGTATAGATCTCTATAAAACAAAGGGGACGAATAGTTAAAACATCTAAATTAATTAATAAAGAACATCTAATTAAAGATAACTCAAATTAATTAATTTTTGTTATTAACATAAGAATTTAATAAATATGAGAACGATATTTGTTTCATTTTCAATGAATCAATCAAATAAGGGTTTGTGTTTATCGCCAGAGTTTCGTCATGAATGAGTGATAAGCTTTTCTGCTCTCGTGCCGAAAACCCAAGTTCAATATTTAAGAAGATCACGTACAAGACAGATCCCACAATATACTGAAGTCTACATCAAACAATCAATCAATATCTTTCATCTGGATGTTTTTTGTAATCTTTTCAAATAAACTTTTTTTTTTCATTTTTACATGTCACAAGTCCTAAAATTAATAATATAGAAACGAATGCAAAATAACGAATATTTGTATTTCATTTTTCATTTGGTACACTTGTAATGCGCCGCTATATTTTACCTGCACCAGCGCATTACTTGATCTTTGGGCAAGTGGCAGTTGGATTTCGGTCCGCGCCGTAAGATATAAATCTAAATTATGAAAACTTTTTCGAATCGAAAAAAAGGTATTGTAAATAAGGAAAATGGAATATTAACGATATATAGAAAGAGATAGTTTTTGTGATTTTGGTCGGTAAATATGTGTGCAAAAATTATGAATCTGTAAAACGTAGAACCCCGGATCAAACGTCAGAAAATTTATCCAATTGTGTTAATATCTAGATTTTGTTTGTGATCTCAACGAAATGAAATTCATACGTAGATGGTGCAACGTAGTTCATTGGTAATTTAGATGATGTATATAGATTTATTAATATATATATTGGGAGATTTTTACTGATACAGCCTCGACGAATTGTGCATAGTAATAATAATAATAATAATAATATAATGAAATAAAATAATTGAATATGAATATTAGAAAAAAAATAATGATGAAGATATGTGATGAATATGAGGTAATTATGATATGTAATTTGAAATAAAAGGCTGATAAGAAATGTAGAATAATTCTTAAGTAAATCGTTATTCGAAGAACTGCATCATCTAGTTGGCCATTTACAGTTGATTATTGTTGGATGAACTATGTATTCGTACATCTGGTAAAACGCCAAGTTATTGTTTTACTGTAGAAGTTTCTTTTGTCAGTACCCGAACCTCAAAACAATCAATGTGAAACATCCTCTTACTACAATTAGAATGGAAGGTGAGAGTAGTGCGTTTCACACTGACATGATATGCCTGAAATTATTATTTCTTCTTTTTCTTCTTCTTCTTTGAACAATAAACTAAGAACATGACCCATTATTTGTTTACATCCGCATCAGAAAATATATATTTTTTTAACATTCTAAAGTTTTAAACATTGTATTATTCCAATTCAACAGTGACAGTGTATAAGAAGCGCATGACGAAAGTTGGTCCAGCGATAGAGGTTTATCATTAATATACTAAGTCGCTTCTTTGATCTGAGAACACAAACATTTGCAATATCGTGTCAGTGGGGCTTCTTCAGTTCCCTATAATCTTGTATCACACATACGGAAAGTTTGTGCAGTAGTTATACAGATCTTCTGGAAGCTAAGATAATGTATTATTGCTTAAATAACCATTCAAATCATTCAGAAAATGATCGTTCATTTCGTTACAACTAACAACGAATACACAAAAGAATGTTCAGTTTATATTGGACTCGTTGACAGGCCATCAATATTTTGAACAAATCAAGATGGCGAAGGATTTTTGATGTGTTGTGCGTGGTTGCATAACTATACTAGGAACTAAATGTAGTGGATAAATAGAAATTAAATAAAATCATTACATGGCTGACCCACAATCATGACTGTGTGTTAAAGAAGACAAACATTAATAATACATAACAATTTTGGAAGAATTGATCCAATGAGAATTTGCGAGAAAATCTGAGTATCCCCGAAAAAAAATACTAATCTAAGAACAATAGATACAATGTTCTTAATCACAAACTCACTTGGTCGTAGGTCTCTTGCACACATAGATACACACTACCACTGAGTTGTTATGTGTCCATTCCCCCCTCCCACGTAGCGAACAACAGATTGTTGACAACGTATGGGAGCTGATGACATATAAAAGCAGGAATATGTAACTTATTCTCTCATATTTGTTTGGAACAAATTAACATGACAATGTTACCTCATAGGATAAAGAAATATGCGGATGATTAAAGAAATACGAAAAGAGTTGAGGTGGTACATAATATTCATCTGTTGTGAGTGCACCAATAAACGAGTTTTTAATTTACGTGTAATTTGTTTTAGCAGTCCCTGTGGTAATCTCATATATTCATACATCAAAGAAGGAAGATGAAGGTGAAGGGAGAGGAATTAAATTCATTGTAGGTTGTGCTAATGTTCCCTAACATGTCCATGTATCTCTAATCCGTTCAATGACATTTTCACCATTGTGACTGCCTGGCAATATCATGTGTTCTATTTTCCTATTACTACCTACAATGTGACCCACACGACCAAGAAACTTTCCACGTTCGTCATCGCAATGAGCAGGTGTCTTTCCAGAAGTGTCCATGGGTTTTCTCGTGGTTCTCCTATTGCCTTGCATATTTTCTTTCCTTCAACTCTTTTCATAATTCTTTAATTATCCGCCTCTTTTAGCCTAAGCGGCAATACTGTGGAATGTTTTTGTTTCAAACAAATCTGAGAGGATAAATTACCAACTCTTGCTTTTATGTGTCATCAGCTTCCATACGTTGTCAACAATCTGTTGTTCGCTACGTGGGAGGGGGGAAAGGGATGTATGATAACTCAGTGGTAGTATCTATGTGGCAAGGGGTTCCACTTTGCATCTACGACCAAAAATATTGTATCTATCGTTCCTTTTTCTTTGTGGGATACTGAGATTTTCTCGCAAATCCTCATTGGACCAATTCTTCCAAAATCATTATGTATTATTATTGTTTGTCTCCTTTAACACACAGGTCATGATTGTGGGTCATGCATGTAACGATTTTTATCTAATTTCCATTTATCCACTGCATTCAGTTCTTAGTGTAGTTATGCAACCACGTACAACACACCAAAAATCCTTCGCCATCTTGATTTTGTTCAAAATATTGATGGTCTGTCAACAACTTTCTCTTACTTGGCGAGACATTGTTCCATCCGTCATGAATCGGACCTATCTGTCCTAACGGAATATCGGAGGATCCCCCCCCGCCCTTTCTGTTTGGGAATCCCTTGCGCCGCTACTGAACGATTCAGAATCATGCATTTTTAGATAGAGCAGATTACAAGTTTAAGATAAAAACATGCCGCCTCAGCTCAATGAGTAATAGTTTTGGAGATATTTGCCCTCAAAGTTCATTTTCCCACGCGTTTGGACAGTGCTAGCTCTGAAACTACGCGCTTTTGACCACGGGTCCATATCAACGTTTTTCCTTATTTTGATGTAAGGAATTACCTGTTTCAGTTTGTCGGTCTAGTTCATTAACACCCTGTATATACCAACAAACAACTGAAAGGTTAGAAGTCGATTGGAGATCTGAGTTTCCCGGACCACCCCTTAGCTACAGGCCTGAATCGGACAGATTTTAAAGGGCACTCGCCTTAGGAAAAGCCTTGCCGCAACCACAAATGGCATTATATTATACCTCATTGGATTGTTAAAAAAAAAGTAACCCTGCTACACATTTGATTTTTATCCCACTGATTTCTACGGGATGAATTTTCTCTGTTTCCTTTGATAACTAGAATTCTAATCGGCCCCGGGTTCGATTCCCGGTGGGGGCACTAGGTCGAAAAAGTGTAAAAAGTTTCTTTCAGGTCAGCCATCCTGAATGAGGTTTTCCTGAATTTTTCTCATTCACACCAGGGTGGTACCTAACTTATTGGTCCCAGGTCGCTTCCTTCCTTCCCCAATCCTTTCTTCCTTCTCTTTCCCCAGATAGGATGTTCGCCGAGGGATGCCATCCATCAAACGTAACGGGCTACGTGACGTGGCAGTAGATGCTGAAAACCCAGAAACCTAAATCCGAAATTCCTAGGCTTTTAATGGTTTTATTTTACTAATTTCTTATTTAAATCATTTACATGTCCCTTAGCTCCTATTTGAAAATTCAACTTTTATTAGTATATGCAGTTTTAATCAAATTTAAGTAATGTTAAATATACATCATATAAAGCAAGTTCGTTTTGGAAAAATAATGTACATTAAATTCGACTTGAAGAACTCAGTTAAATCACTTCATTAAAATTTCATTTCATTCGAAAGCCAAGCGGGAAAATAATTTCCTACAGAAATCAATGATTTAAAAATGGAAATGGCATACTGCGTAGATATTCAACACTGCTAAAGTAAAAATGAACAAAAAATCTACTATCTCCTTAATTTCGTGTATAGAACTGTGGAATAGATGGTTTATCTTATTCGAGGTGACTTCTGTCAACCCACTTTTCCAAACGAATGACTGCTGCCTCCTGGAGTTTGCTCCCTGGGCTGCAGCTAAAAGCTCAATACGACAAGGCGTGACGCTGAGCATTCATAAAATATTAAAGTCCTTCACAAGTAACATCCATTAGCAGGCCTCTCTGTCTGAATCAAACGCTACGAGGGATAATTGCTCATTGCTGGAGCAGATTTCACAGTATTTGTGTCACAGCCTGTTACCGTGATATTATACTAAATGATACCGATGCAATTTACATTGACAATGTTAATTATTAATAATAATAATGATTGTGATAGCTAGTGCAGATATTTCAGTATCAATGTACAGATTATCAATATTTCAATACAAACTATCAGACAAATATGCACTTTCTGCTCTATTGGTGAACTGAAGAGAGATGTTGTCACATGACAACAGATACATTTAATATTTCAGTTTGTTAGTAATCATAATATTTAGCATCAATTCTAGGTTTCCAAATTATGCTACGAGTAAGTGTTGGGACTGTAATAGAACGGCCATATCCATCCGTCTATCTGTCGATAGGTATAAGAGCGGAAGCAACAAGAGATAGAGACAAACAGTTTTCTGATAACGCTTCAGTGCCCCAATAATAGATTCTACTCAGGAGTGTATGTGCATGAGGTTATTTAAAGAACGACTTTTCATTGAAAATGGCACAATCGAACTTTTAGTTATACCATAATGATATTTTTAAGAACGTTAAATTGTATACAATTGTGTCTACAAACCAAGTTATCGTGCTTTATCACAAGCAAGTCACGTCTATTTTACTATTTGTTTTCCTTTCGGGGGGAGAGGAAGTGGTAAATTTGAGGGGATTGCAACTAAACACCTGGACATCTCTGATTACACCTAAGACATTATCTCTCTAATCCACCTGGAAGTGGTAAAAATTGAGTACTTCCGGTTTACAATGTTGACCCGCCATAAAGCAAAAACGGTAACAATCTGCAGGTATTGGGAAATCTTTTTTCGATATAGATTTAGTGATATAAGAATACTGAGCTTCCTCACCCCTCGAATGGTAGTTTGGGTCCTCAAAGATCTAAATATATTTTCTTGAATCTTTGTTGGAATATCTGGTAATCAAACACACATATCTGGTAATCAAACACGCGGATTCCCCTTCCTTCACATATATAGAAATCGACGCCGCTGGATTCCATCTCAATTTTATTCCCTCTATTGAACCCACGAATAGGTCTACCGTAGTAGAAATCTACTGCTCTTTTCGGTTTTAATATTCATCCCATAGAGCAAAAACGTAATAGCCAGTGAGAAACTAATTTTTGGCATAAATTAAGTGTGCTAAGAATAGGTTTAGTTTTGGTAGTAATTCTTTTATTAAAATTGGATGTAATAGAAGTCTATTCCCATTTTTGGTTTCAATATTCGTCCGTATAGATCACAAACAGTAATAGATAGCGAGAAACTGATTTTTAAAACTATAAATTTAGTGTCCGAAAAATGGTTTGGTCTCTACATATACAAAAGTATCTGCTTATCTTTCTATAAGCTTAGCAATAGTGTTTTTTATATTAATGATATATCTATTATTATTATTATTATTATTATTATTATTATTATTATTATTATTATTATTATTATTATTATCTTATAACTGTTACTGCTTCTCTTATCGTTGATGATAACTGCCTGACCTATTCTATACAGTCGGTCGTTAGTGCGAGTGGTAGCGTTGTATAAACAAGTGGATTATGTCTGACATTATCAAACTACTGTGGATACTAAACTATACGGATCCAATACTGTAAATAGGAGCACTTTCAGTTTCAGTAATAGAAGAAAAAAGGAAAATGAGATCCACTTTTTGCGACGTTGAATCTACACTTCAGAAGAACAATTTATTGTAATCTCTTGCTGCTTTTTTGCATTTAAAATGCAGTATTAAAACCAGAAGCGACATATTCCTACAGCTTCCGATTTCAACAGATAGATTAAAGTAAACAGTGAATACTGTTGCAGTGTAACACGTTTAACGATTGATCAAAATAGTATTTTAAAGACTATCTTTAGTAGAGATGCTCCACTTTTTATTGTTTGTCATTTTACACCCCTACAAATAAGGTGAGTGTCTTGAATTTACGTTCAAATCGAAGAATGATGTCTAGTTTATAATATCTCAAAAATCATTTTTATTTTAGAAATTTTAAGAACTTTTAACAAATTGTTTATAAAAACATTCAAAATATACAGTAAATATTAAATGTACGTTTCTGGCATGCATGTCGGAAACAGCTCCGTAGTTTCACAATATTTCTTAATGTGTTTGTAAACATAATAAGGACATACACCAGATAATTATGCTGGTGCGTCGCTAATATTGCTAACTTTAAACTCTACATATTATCCATATAATCATATGATTATTTAGAAAGTAATGACAAATGTTCTAACATGTATTTTTGATAGCAGTTTGTAATTGTTATTTTATTATAATAAAGAGTAGTCGTCTTTTCATATTATCATTTCATATTATCATTTCACATAAAATTACTTTTGCCGGAAAATTTTCTTTTCAAACTATGAATTTTGCCACCACAATTAATACAGTGACATGCAAAGATTGTATATGTCTCATGTAACTATTTCTCACACACCATACATTTAATCGAATCGCATTATTTTTATTGTTGTTTACTAATATTTGCTACACTCGATACAATGCTAGTGGCACAATCTTTGTTCCTGTCTGTACGCACGTTATTATTATTTTGCTACCACTACCGTTCCAATAACGTGATTTTCCTTTGTACCTTGTTGTTCTTTACTAATTGTAATCGATTTCATCATCAGTTGGTGTTTATTATAACATGCTATATTGAGACCATCTCATAAATATTTCTTTTCGCATTAGCTGTTTACAATTTGATTTTTCAATTACTGGAGGTGAAACTAATCCATAAGTAACTTATTCGGTGTTTCTTACGCAAATTATTCGCGGTATCATCATCTTATATCAGTACACAAGTTGACAGAACAATAGAACTGAACGAGGCAACTTTCTGCTGCCATTCTTCTACATTTTACGAATGTTCATTGAAAACTTATCTTTGCTGAAGTTGTGCAGATGAACCTGAAATTTGGCTAGTGTTTTCCTATGATAAACTCAAGGACAGATTGATGCTAGAGTCAGATATTGTAAGCGCATGGTCTGGAATCATACCCTCCTTCCAAGCATAAATCTCTGTTGACAAGAGTCTTGATGTTACATTTAATACAGGAGCAATCTTTCTCCATGTTTTGCCAAACAGAATCCCAAATTGAAAATGTCCTCTATTTATCACAAACCAAGGATTACACTCTCTATCCTAGTAGATATTGAAAGCTTGAAATATATTCTGTCGAGTGGTTAGAGATATTTGGTTGTATGGGAAGACAAGCACAAGAGGAGGATGCCATTATCACTTGCAAACACGATCATATCAATATCACGAGTATGTAAAATATTCTCATCTACAGGCAAAAGAACCATCCCTGGTGATTTATGCGGAAGAAAATGTTCTCATAAATACAGCATAAATATATCTGAGTCCATGTAAGCTGAATGTTGTTCATCATCATCTTAGAACCTGCTTGTATTCTTCATATTCTGTTCTTTTTATTACTATTATTATTATTATATTATTATTATTATTATTAACGTCTTCAATGATGAATAACGGTGGAAAGAAGTTTTCTTTTCTTCATAGTAAGCAAACGTGTTATAGCTTATCCTTTTTTCTCCACTTGTAAGTCTAGGGATGTCTTTTGCTCCCTTTGTTACAATCATTTTATTCATAAAATTCATAATTTGTAGTCTGTATTCCTCCATATAAATATGACCTAGTTCATTGGATTTATTATCGATCGAATTGGTTTTCAACACAGTGAAGAAAGAACGCACAATATCTATGTTTAATCTTTTAGGATTTTTGGTAACTTGTTACCATGGCGTATTATCGTCTTTGACCACTTATTTAGGTTCTATAACAGGTATTTAAGCCGGTTTTTTTATCAATCAAGTCAAGGATGGATCAAAGGACACCCCAGATGCGTTTTGGAACCGGATGGTCAACTTGGCGGCGCCAAGTGAGGGTGGAGGGACGTAACTTTATTTTTTCTTAAGGCAAATTAAAAAAAAAAATCACGCGTTTAGTTTTCACGATATCAGATTGGAACTTTGCATACGGATTGTGTGTACTCTGGATATTTCTCAAATTTTTCTGAGATCCCTACGTGAAATATTGAAGAAAATGACCGTGTTATATTGAAGAAAATGACGTTTAAACCATGACTCTAGGTCTATACAGGGTGGTATGTAACTCCATCGACAAACTTTGGGAGGTGATTCCTTACGAGATGAAAGAAAAAAGTTCTCATAAACATGGTCGGAAAAACGTCTTCTTTCAGAGATATGAGCCGCCGAAAATTCGAAAATTCACATTTCGAAACGCTCTGCCTTAGAAGCTACAGGACCGATTCCAAGCAGTTTAAGGAATTACAAAAGAACTAGTATGGGCTTTATCTAAATCTATCCGTGTTCTATCGTGGTCCGTTATCGGCGAAACCACCCTGTACATATATATATATATATATATATATATATATATATATATATATATATATATATATATGTGTGTGTGTGTGTGTGTGTGTGTGTGTGAAAATGGATCACCTTCAGACTTTCAAAAATTTCTCCTGACCTCAGCTTTCAAGATACAAGAATGAAATCTATTCTTGTGGTGAATACATTCCTGGTGTATAATACGGACAACCGAGTGGTACCGTTGGAAAGTATGATCTATCCTGAAAACAAATGAGGTATGAACCATATCTTACGATAAATAGTGAAGAAGCACTAGCTGTTTGAGTGAAAGTCTAAAATTTACCTCAAAAGGTGGAAATACTTAAAGAGTTAATGTTAGCTTACGAGCAATAGAAGGACTGGACTTTTGTTAAAATTTACTCAGGATGAAGCTTAATCAATGATCAGAACCAATCATACATTTCTTTAGCTAATCTTTCACTTAATTTAATACTTAAAATATAATTGTTCACTGAATTTGTACCATAATATTCAAATATCAGAGGTGGTAATAGCAAATCCACACTTTAAAATCGTTAAACATGATTAACCAAACGAGTTCTATTCTCATAACTACTACAAGATCGGAGTCCCAGGTTTGATATTATTCTGTAGGATCCTTCTCCGTAAAACACGGAGTTATACTATTTCCTCGTCGACTCGCCTCCTTGACTCCCAATTTTCTATCATAAACTGCTGTTACAATCGACTTCAGTAACTGTTCACTCCATCTTCAATGCACGTAGTTTAATTCTCTGGTGAACCTCCCCATCAGAAACAAGTAAAAATGCTATTTTTACTATTATTGCATTATATTATTTGTACTGTTCGTATTATTAATTTTTCATCAAAATCTGTCCCCGGAGTCTATGTCTTTTGCGAAATTTGACGAATTGAGGCGGATTTTCATGCAAGCGTCCGTTGCGTTCTTTGCTTGCGATGTGGTTGAATAGCTTATTGAGAAAGTTTTCAAGTACAGTTCTATGTGTCGTAAGAAGAGGTTCCTTTGCACATCAGAGGTTACTTTGCACAAAATATGAAAAGAGTTTCACAATCCTCTGTCAGTAAAACCATGAACTGTAAAGAGGAAGTATCAATTGCTACCGTAAGATAAAACATCTAACTGTATTTTGGCTATAATATTAGCGGTTAACATCAGTTCTAATTACCCGGAGGGTTTGTTGTTGTAGAGGTATGGAAAGATCCTGAGACGAATATTCGGACCCAAGAGGAACGGGAATGGGGAATGGCGGAAACTTCATAACGAGGAACTACATAATTTATATGGTTTACCCAACATTGTTAGGGTCGTCAAGTCTAGGAGGCTTAGATGGGTGGGTCATGTAGCTAGAATGGAAGAAAGTAGAGACGCTTTCAAAGTCTTGACTGGAAGACCAATCGGAAAACGACCATTAGGAAGACCTAGGCGCAGATGGGAGGACAATATTAAGATGGATCTCGCAGAGATTGGAATACAGAGTAGAAACTGGATGGAGTTAGCTAAGGATAGAAGTCAGTGGAGAGCTTTTGTGAACGCGGCATTGAACCTCCGGGTTCCATAGGCCATAGAGTTAGTTAGTTAGTTAGTTAGTTAGAGGTATGGAAAACAGACTGTAAAGGACGTCAAAATTTGAAGATATCACGTACAAGAATTTCCGTCAAAGTTAAATCAGTTTCGTAGAATACTACTATGTATAATGGGACTTCGATGTAACAGTTGTAATTAAAATGTGAAACGCTCATAAAAAAGTAAAACTCGGAGAAGGCGGTTTCAGCCTCTACTCGGGGTTACTTTGCACCGGTCCAAAATACCGCTTAGATAGGAAACTATTACTAGTGAAACCTCCTGCATTCCAAATTTAGGTCAATTTCCTATTTAGGTAGATGCCGAAATGGATTTCTTGTTGGAAAATAAATTATGGGCAGTGGCGGGTCCAGAAAAATAGTTTGAGGGGGGCTTCATTCACAAAATCATAGTTTATTGTTTTAGAAATCACTAGATTTGGGGGGGGGGCTTATACATATAGGAATGACTAACATTAGATTTTTAAAAAGGAAACCATGCAATTTGGGTGGACTTCGCCCTGAAAGACCCAAAACTCGTAAATTTTCTACTGATTATGGTTCGGATGATATCCTTGGACGTATCCTAAGTTGGCATTTTTGTGGGACATATGCAAAACTATTAGAATGTAGTTCCTGTGCTGGTACTAGAAAATACATAATGTTCTTTACAAATATTGGTAATTCATACTAAGTATCGATACTTGTACCCTCATTGTAATATCAATATTTGTGGACTGCATGCGGTTTTGCGTAGGAAGTGAAATGTATAAATGCTAAAAGGAAAACATTCCACAGAAACGTTATGTTCGTATGTTGAACGTACTTTTTTGTATGTTGTGCAAAGTAATCCCCCCTACCTACTCTACAGCAAAGTTTATATTTCAATAACTATGGTCTTACTAAATGTTTAGTAATGAATTTGCACTAATGTTTTCCTTATATATCTAGCTATTATGGGTTTAAATTGCAGTGTTCTAAATCATTCCGTTTGTAAGTTAATTGCGATTTTCTTTAAAATTCCTTAATTCTTGTGCAAAGTAACCCCATCTTACGGTGTAATAAAACTTTCTGTTATCCAGGGGTGGATCCAGGGTGGCGATCGAGGCGATCGCCCCCAGAAGAGGAAACTTTTATTTTATATAAATAAAACCCATCCCAAAGTAGCAGTATGACAACTCTTCCCCCCAGAAGTCGGTCCTGGATCCGCCCCTGCTGTTATCTACACATAGAAATTGCAAGTAATGAACGCAACGGATGTTCGCATGAAATCTTATCTTACTGGCAACCATTGTCACTTAGAATGAAGGGGTATTTGGTTTACCCCAGGAACTAGATTTATCTACTACAAGTAATTGATCCATCCAAAGGAAAGGAGGCATCTTTGTTTCAATTTCATAGAGGCAACTTCCTCAATCATGATGTTCAAGTTGATCACCTGCCATCCTCATGAACGAATCAACACAAGAAAACGTATTTATGAAATAATGAGCTTTTTCTAACACTTTGGTTTGCAGGCATTTAGAAATTGCCCTAAAATGTTTTAGTTCGTTTCTATGGTCGTAACACGTCTCCCTGACCATGATTTCGCAAATTTTAAAGTATTTTATGTATTTTGGCTACAAAATACAAGATGATTATTTCCAAACTAACGTTGCCCTAAAATTGCTAATCATATGATGCTCGTAAGCAACATAGCCCGTACTATGATTAATTATAATTAGAAATTTTTCATAAGGAGTAATTAATAGTAATTTTGATGTAATATCTTCCTACAGACCAAAAAACCACTTTTCCGGAACTCGAGAAATCAAGCATCTGCACTACTGGATTTGCCTGTTCTCTGTTAACGAAGATTAGAACTCTAAACAAAGAATCCTCAAATCACGTAGGTATATGAATATCATATGAAAGCAATAGACAGCCATATTGCTTGTAAACAACAGGATCAAATGAAGGATACAGTTATGCTTAATTCACTTATCCCTATTTAACTGCCGTCGAGAGCGTTACCGAATTATGATCAAGTTGAAAGACGACCACGCCATCGGAACTGAGGTCGGTTGTTAACTCGACGAATACCTAATGATCATACGTGACAAAAATTAACTGATAAACAGCCTTATGGATTGGTGCATTGTCCTGCAGCAGAATCCTTACATTAATTCATCATACTTTTTCGCGAAGAGTGGTTAAAACCTCAATATAGTATTGCCGGTTAACTGTTCTCAGTACAAGCCTGCACAAACATTACAATTACATGATTCCCAAAGCACAAATGCAACACTGCCTCAAATTTTGAACATGACATGTTGCTTTCCTTCAGCTGTGGCACTTCCACTGCATCGATTATCTCTTACCAGGGATGATATCGAAACTGCACTTGAATTGGGAGACATTCTATTTATTTCCTGATAGGACTTCTCGAGCAAGTTCCAAAACAGGTGTTCGTTTCTTGCCCGGAAGTGACCCCGCCTTTGCAGGGGCTAAAATATATAGAACATTTTGACCTATTTTCTATAGCAGGTGTACATAAAGTACGTTGCTACCCATAAAAGTTGAAACCTATGCTAAAACTCCAAAACACCTGTTTCATCATTGTAAAAGCATAATTTAACGAAGTGAAAATATTTGCCCCAGGGTCCCCGCAGGGTCCCAGGTGGGGTCCAACTCAAAATTTGCAATTGAAAAGAGGGGCAAGTAGCATATCGTTTGAAAGCTAGTGTTAAAAGAAAAACGATAACAGAAATCTCACAGCTCTAATCAAACTCTGTGCGAAATGGCGGAAGATTAAAAATTTGAAAACAGTCTGCAGCTAATAGAGCATGGGCACCACTAGAATTCCAAAACTGTGATACAGGCGTCAAAATTCTAAAACACGTGTTTCATTATTTGAAAAGTGCTATTTATCGAAATGATAATGTTTACCCCTGAGTCCCCGCAGGATCCCAAATGGGGTCAAACTCAAAATTGGCAATTGAAAAGAGACAAATTGCGTATCGTTTGAAAGCTAGTCTTAAAAGAAACACGATAACAGAAGTTTCACAGCTCAATTGAAACTCTGTGTGAAATGGCGGAAGATTCAAAATTTGAAAATAGTCTGCAGCTAACAGTGCATGGCCACCACTAGAATTCCAAAACTGTGATACAGGTGTCAAAATTCTAAGACATGTGTTACAGTATTTAAAACGTGCAATTTATTTGAATGAAAATGTTTGCCCCAAGGCCCTCGTAGGGTCCCACGCGGAGTCTACCTCGAAGTTTTCATTTGAAAGGCTTAAAAAAATATATCGTTCATAAGCTATCGTTCTTCAACTTTCCGACGACCTGTCTGGTAGAATCAGTCTAGAAGACACGGCTGCGTCGAATGTTGTTTGCTGAAGCTTGGCTTTTGTTCTGGCCTATGTGTGAGAGCCACGTAATTCACACGCCACGGTCGTAGCAACGTGGTAGCAGCCAGGACTGTATCTTTGTTATGTAGGTATGAGGGCCATGTGCATGACGATCACTCTGCGGCGTGATAATGAGGCTTGAGTGTCTCGTGGAGGTGTGCGGCCATGCTATTGTTCATGAAGAAGTGATAAAAGCACAGTGGTTGGGGACACCAACTGCACTGAATAAAACTCTTCTCCATACAGTGTTCGTCGTCCGAAATCGAACATGTCGAGAAAGCTGGATCCTTTGTGTGGAAATTGAAAGACAAGTCTCTCACTGACTGGTAACTAAAATCGTCAGGAAGGTCGATGTATCCACATTTGCCGAAAGCGTACTTGATCATATCTTGGAATCTGGGTGATTCCAACTGATTTCGTGTTACCCCAATCAAGTGAGCACTGGAATACCGATTTGTCATGTCTAGCTTGTCTCCAAGCCCTTCATTCCCAACATGCTTGTGGGCACGCTTCACATCATTTTTCTGTAAAGAATATATCCCACATCGAATGGCTGTCCATAGGAAGTACAGCCTGGAGTGATTGTTCCTGGATGTAAGTCAGGACACTCTTGATACAAGTCCGGATCTCTCATGATGGCTGCGTCGTCCTTCAACAAAAGACACGGAGTTCCAACGTTTCGAACAAGATGTGGCAGGTATTCCTTGAATATTGCCTTTGTCATAATTCCTGACTTGTTGGCTCTGATTATGACTCCAGGGATCTGAGGGATTTTACATTGGACCCTTGATCCAAATTTCCCGGATGGTTCGTGGAGCACAATGACAGTCGGGGTCACGAGTTTTCCTGATGCCGAAATCGCTTTCTGGACTGTGTAAAAATGTGTCACTTTTGATTCGCATCTTACATGAGTTTAGACATTTTTTGCTCCACGTTGAGTTAGATTTCGTGGTGTTAGTAATTCATAATTGAATCCACTTTGATCAAGATTCACAATTTGATCAAGGTTGTAGTTATTCTCTTCAATCTCCTGCCTGATTTGTTGAATGTAGCTGTCGTATTTGTTTGAAATTTGCAGTGCTTTCGTTCTGGCTGCCATTGTAATGACTTCTGTGATTTTCCTGGAACCCCAGTTCATTTCTCTCAATAGTCGGCGGATCCAGAATCGGGATGCATTGAAACCAGTAACCCCTAACTTCGGCGATTGTTCCAAGGCTTCCACGGTAATGCCGTCTTCAGTGATCCTGAAAAAATTCGGAGCAGCGCGTTGCTTTTTGCACCATGCTTTGACAGATTCTCGGAGTTCTGCTAGCTTGGTCCGCTTGGATGTCTTTCCAGGAATAGTTTCATCCGAATGATGTCACTTGTACACATGTCAACTCTTGCTACACGCTTCGCATCCTTGAGTTTGCGACCACTGGATGCGTTGTTATAAGCTGCTACAGTATCCCTTAACTTCGTTTCACTCCATGATCTCCAAAATGCGGTTTCCTGAGAAGGATTTGGGTCCAGGTAGTCGTAATCAGGATCGCCTTCGGTACCCGAAGCAATTCCTTGTTGACTTGATGTCGTGTCCAAGGGCTGGAATTGAGTTTTATCTTCGAAAGTAACATAATTGTCTACGGTCTTTGTAATGTCCTGGAGAACAGAGTTTGTCAGCATCAACTTGATGAGCTTGTGAACCCTCTTTGCAATCTAGAGAATCAATTTTCTAGATGTAAGTCAACGTTATTGCAAGTTGACTAACATAACTTTTCATTCAAGCTAATCACAGGCTATAAGTCAGGGTTGCTGGCTTTCTAAAATCGCCATTGCAAACGTTCAATGTATAGAAATGAAAACGTATGTCCTGGATCCCTATATGCGGGCAGCGGTCAAACTACATATTTTCAAATGGGTTATGTAGTATTTTCTTTCAAAGTTTCTCAAAATAGACAGCGTATGGAACCAATCTTTCGTCTCTACGCCAATCCTGTGCAAAATGGTGGGGTGTTTACACTACGTCTACTTGCTGAATCTTAAAGTTCATGACCACCTCTTACACCTAAAGCTTTGAAACAAATGTCGAACTATGTGGTTCTTCACATCAAAACGACACTTGTAAATGCAAAACAGTCACGTGGTCCAGAGGTTTCTAAAACGATTCTACCATAGGGCTGTCGGTAAGTTATAGCGGGATAGCTTTCAAACGATATGCTACGTGCCTCTCTTTTCAATTGCCAATTTTGAGTTGGACCCTACCTGGGAACCTGCGGGGACTCAGGGGTAAACATTGTCATTTCTATAAATAGCACTTTTCAAATAATGAAACACGTTTTTTAGAATTTTGACACCTGTATCACAGTTTTGGAATTCTAATGGTGGCCACGCTCTGTTAGTTGCAACCTATTTTCAAATTTTTAATCTTCCGCCATTTCGCACAGAGTTTAATTAGAGCTGTGAGATTTCTGTTATCGTTTTTCTTTTAACACTAGCTTTCAAACGATATGCTACTTGCCCCTCTTTTCAATTGCAAATTTTGAGTTGGACCCCACCTGGGACCCTGCGGGGACCCTGGGGCAAATATTTTCACTTCGCTAAATTATGCTTTTACAATGATGAAACAGGTGTTTTGGCGTTTTGGTATAGGTTTCAACTTTTAGGGGTAGCAACGTACTTTATGTACACCTGCTATAGAAAATAGGTCAAAATGTTCTATATATTTTAGCCCCTGCAAAGGCGGGGTCACTTCCGGGCAAGAAACGAACACCTGTTTTGGAACTTGCTCGAGAAGTCCTATCAGGAAATAAATAGAATGTCTCCCAATTCAAGGTGCAGTTTCGATATCATCCCTGGTTAGTTTTCGAGTCGTAGGTAAAAGCCCTTGTTTTGTTCTTGGTGATTAAAGGTTCCAACATATGTATCTGGTTCATTTTCCACGCACTACAAAATATCCGCACACAATTGTTGGCGATAAAACTCCCTCGTGGCTATGGGGTTAGGATGCGCATCTTGACACTGGAGAACCGGGCTAGATTCCTGGTGGGAGCTCATGTGGTTTGGATCCTTCGATAAGATGTAGATACCCGCCACATGTAGCTTCGGTGCGAAACGGGGTACGAAATTCCAGGTTAAGCAACCAACCAATTTTTCATGGCACTCTTTCATTCTTGCAAGAGATCTTCGAGTTTCATTGGGCCTTATGCAAAGTCATTATGATGTATGATTAGCGTCGTACAAAACTGCAGGAAACATATGTTAGTCGAATTCGTTAGTAACGCGCTAATCACGCGTCAGAACGACTGTGCATAAGACCCACGATGGCGAAAGTGCAAAACCTCGTATCTCCACTTTTTATGAAATTTTAGATTTTGGTTGCATTCAATTCTCCACATCTGAATCTACGTGTGTACAAAAGCTCGTAAACGAAAACCCAATAATAAACTGAAACAGTAACTTTTAAAGCGTCGTATCGCATATAAGATAATGTAATAGCAGTTTTTTTTTCTTGCTTTCCTGAAAAGTTTTGTTTTGATGAGCTACAAGGTTTTGCACTTTCTAGTCCAAGAGCTAGGACAGATTTATTTACCCTAGAAAACCCAAAGGGGCTAGCATAGTGTTTTTCTAAACGTCTACCACCTACACAATCAAAATATGGAAATCATACTAAAAATTAGTGATGGGACCGCCGTCACAATTCACAGAACAGTCTTGAAATGAGGGTAACTTTCCAATCAATGAAGCTAGACACTTCATTCTTGTGCCAAATTAATGGTAATGGATGTTCTAAGTATTACAAGTCATTGCTATTTAGTATATTGCTGCCATTTTTAAATATGGCGCATAATTTGCTTAGAATTTAGTTTCTTTTGCTTCACTGTATTCTCTTCATGGCAAATATATATGAAACCACTAGAGATAGGGAAAACAGCTCGAAATAAACAAGATGGAGCAGAATCTGACCTTTCCAGTGGTACCAATTTATATTATTATACCTTGAAAAGTGACTAAGATATTCAGTTTTACGTAGGTCATAGTGTAGTTCTCGACCTTCAATAATATACAAAGGAAACCACTGAATTTTGTTCCATTTCATAAAGAACTGTAAATATTAAATTATAATAATTTGTAGAAATGAAGTATTCAAGAAACACCTACATCTTTTAAATCTATGGATTAATAGTTGATAAATAGTGCTGCTACTACTTATAATAATAATAATAATAATAATAATAATAATAATAATAACTAATCACTTAATAGCATAATAATTGTATGTATTTAAATATTAACTTATATTGTGGACTGTTAACATTATTAATAAATGCTCCCGATAATAATTGAAGACGTTGAAGGTGAAGAAGAGTAACAGTCTTCCCTTTATTTCAGCTTTAGCTTTCATCACTGTCGTTACTGAATTCGCCCTTTTAGCTTTCTGAATGTTCATCATTTTTAATTTTTAGCTTTTCTGGGCACACAGCTCCTTCAAACCACCGAATCTTGTACTTCCCATTATGCAAATACCATCCGTGTTGTAAAGGTTCAATATTTTTGTGAGGATTATGTTGATTGGCTTTCTTCCATATTAATGCAACAGTATTCTTCTGTTTAACTTTTCACTAATAGCAGCTCTATATGAAGGAGGAAAAATGAGATCAATACTTTGTATCCTCTTCAATGGTTGTTGTGCCTGTTTAGGAGCACATTTGGTTTAGAATAGGTTGTACTTTGCTTGTATGACTGATATGCAAAGAATATGACCGTATAGGGAACACACATAATGCTCGGCATTAGTAAACAGGCTATTTTCGAGATGCACTGATTCTACCAAACTTGCGAAAAAAAATCTTGTATATTACACTGTTCAACATTATCTTGAACGGCTTAACCTTTTCTTGTCTAGCGAATGCTGCTGTGAGGTCTGATCCGGTGAATGCGTGGAATCCTGGTGATGCTAGAGCTATATCATCACCTAGTTCTTCCACAATATTAGTAACATCAATTAACCGTCTAGTATTATTGGAAGCTAATTTTATATTCATCCACACTTTGCAATTCTGGAAATGTCTTTGATGATAGACCAGAAAAATAAATATATCCGTGTCATTAGGTCGAACGATGATATTGCTGTTTCGGTTCTGGATTATGTATTCAATGTGCCAAATTATGCGTGTATCTGCTTCTTCGTAGTAATATTTCGGTTCAGGAACTTGTTTGGAATTCATAACATAATTTTGCTTTCTGTACTGAAAGCATGTGCTTCTAGTGCCTAAATACATTTATTCACCAATGATGCACAAGTATTCATACTTCTTCCATTCGTTACAAATGAAGGCAAGGAGAGATGTCTTAAATGAACTGCTTCCCAAGAACTCGTGTGACTTCTTTGGAGTTTTCTGTCATAGTCCTATCACTACTGTGCCACTACAGAACACTGTTCCATGTCAATGGTCATGTTCAGGATCCTTTATGCTTGGCGTCTTGTAAACATCACAAATTAGATGAACCTCATTTGCGCATGTATGGCAAATTGTTTCTAGTAGTTTATGTGCAAGTTCTTCAAACAATGAATGACAAATTGCATCATATATAACAGCATGCACTTGATGGGGATTTTCGTTGCTTGATTTTTGATACTTCTCTACTTCATGCATTAGTTTAGTCTTATCTGTTTTGTTCATATAACCTCCTATTTGGTCCAAAGGTAGTGGAACTGGGGTAAGTGGATACACGATCACTTTTTCAATGTCCCTTTTCTCGACTGCTGCGAGATAAAGTAACCTCTAAAAAATATCTCCCGAGCACTTCACAGTTTCTAACTTTTTGAGTTGTAATTGTTTTTTGTTTGTTTGTTTTTTTTTTTTTTTGAGGGGGGGCTAAAATGTTTGCACAATTTTTAACAATGTTTCTTCTTATCGACTTCGCGACACTTTTAGGGTCCTTAGCATACACACTTTTAAACGTTTCAAAGGTAGCATCCCCATTTTCATAACCTTGTATCAGCTGATCTGCCATGTCATCCGCAATAACTTGGCAAGTGGATAAGCTTAAAAGAGTAGTATTCGGTTCAATGCTGTAGAAAGGATTTACAACTTCAGCCATAGTATTCATGATTTCTGTAACATCATTGTTGTCTCTGTTGATTTTAGAGATGTGAATTTCCGCTTTCATGTCTTCTGCATGTGTTACTCCACTTAGTTCTAATAAATGAGTTACAATTTTGCACCTGGTGGATCTTGTCATCCATCGTGCTTTGGCAGAATCTGAATTAGCGAATGCTGATACCACCAAACCTTGACGTAACGTCCTTACTCACTGTTTGTTCTAGTGTCATGTCTACTGGAACACGAGAAAAAGAACATGTAGAGCGTTTGATGGATAGTCCTTCAGAAAGAGCTTATCAGGCGCCTATTCATATCTCCTCCATGTTAAGAAGCTTCAAAAGATATACTGTCTTCTAACGAGCGTAATTTGGCCTATTACACGTAAAGAAAATGGGACACATTTTATCTATGGCTTGCATATACATGTCAACATTACAGATTCTGTATGATCTAAATTAAAATTTGTATATTTTCACGAAATCTAAGTACTTTTGAAATAATTGTGTAGTTTTACCACGCAAACCTTTTCTTATCTTGTCTGTAAAAGCTTCGTATTCGTCATACAATTGCGTTACATCGTGATCACTCAAAATTGTTTTTAAGGTATCCTCTATCAAATGTTGGTTACAAATTATTACTTGTTCATTTATCTCTTCTAAATTCAAAAGCATGCCTTCATCATTTGTTTGTAAGAACTTGCTGAAGTGACTTCGTTGCAAGGCTAGACATAGTAATATGTGAAGGCGTTTGCATCGGTCGGAATGCTTTCCCTTCATGAACCCTTGGAGTGAGCAAGAGCTAGAACTCTACTTTCAATCAAAATATATTCTATTCCAGATCCGTCAAGGAAATAGCCGAAAACACCAAAGAACGCTAATTCATTATGAAACAAACCAAAACAAATGAAAATGTAATCGAAGCAAGGACTCTTCTGGTTTTGCATTAAAAGAGCCAGTTTTGCTATCGCTAGACCATAGTGAGCAAGTACAAATGTTTGCCAGAATTCAGAAGCAAGTTACTGCGATATTTTGTAGTGTTTCAAGAACAATATCTGTCCTGGTGGGTGGTGAGCTAATGGTTTCCATGTATTCAATTTTTTGAACTGGTAACAAATCGGCGGTTGTTTTTGAGTTCCAACCTATCCACATTTGTGTGTTTTTACACCACTCAGCGGAAATCATCTAAACAAACTCTCTTTTGAAACTTTCTTCCCAGTCACTGCTAATAGGACACTTTACAGCAGACGAGCAAAGAGTGTATACAAGTTTGGGTTTCATTGCATATGGTTCTAAGACCCCACTTTGGTGTTGAAATGATCTTGAATTATTCAAGGGCTCCTTCTTGACTTGCAACGTATGAGAAATCTCTTCTATTCCTGCAACAAATTCTTTAAACAAATGCCAAAAGTACCATGTAATGTGTCTTCACATGAAAGTTTCCAAACTCACATCATAATTGTCCTAAGCCAAACTAACGGGGCGAGTGGCAGTTTTGCTTCTCATTCTTTCCAAATCTTTGTGGTAACAAAAATGCTCATAATCAATAAACACCCAATATCCTCAATTTCTACGACTGTTTACACAGGTTTGGTGATAATTTTCCTTAAAGAAAAAAAAAACTATTCAGTATTTAGAATTATTTCTGAAATGAAACCAAGTACAATGGTTTGTTTCGTATATATTGTTGAAGATCGAGAACTACAGTATGACCTACGTAAAACTGAATATCATAGTCACTTTTTAAGATACAATAATGATACTGGTACCGTTGGAAAGGCCAGATTGTGCTCTATCTTATTTATTTTGAGCTGTTTTCTCTATCTCTAGCGGTTTCATAGATATTCTCTATGAAAGGAATACAGTGAAGCAAAAGAAACTAAATTCTAAGCAAATTATGCGCCATATTTAAAATGAGGGAAACATACTAAACAGCAATGACTTGTAATACTTAGGTCACCCATTACCATTAATTTGGGACAAGAACGAAGTTTCTAGCCTCGTTGATTGGAAAATTACCCTTATTTAAAGACTGTGCTGTGAATTGTGACGGCGGCCATATTGATGTTGTCATATTTCATCCCCTGTAACGCCAATATAGTATCCTGGTAAAGTTGTAAATATTTTAAAATTTACAAGATACAACTTGTAAGTAAACTTAGTTGGCAACACTGAAAAAGCATCATGCTCGCGGAAGCGCGCACAGAACTCTGAAAAACAACATACCCAACTTTTGAGTAGTGGTTGCGTCAGCTGTTCAAGTAATCATGGTTGTAGTATAATATTAAGTGTTCATCGAAACATTTTTAGCAAGTTTATGATTGTCGCAACCATGAGGAAGGTTTTACAGGATTTGGTCAGTCGTGATCGATGTAGTTTTGGAAGAAAAATAAGATGAGTTGGGGCTCATCATTCTCTTTTGTTCCACCACGTGACTTAGTTAATGTGTGTAATCTTTTGTATTAGTGCACAGTGTTTTCGCTGAAAACTGTTACTTCATCAGTTATTCCATTATTTCTGCGAACGTTTTGTTATGTCTTCTGAAGTTTATAACATGTATCTTACCAGCCAAAGTCAAGGTTTGATTATGTGCAACTAAACCCAAGTCGGCGGCCACCAACCCTATGACACGACTAACCTAGAAACCCAGCTGTTAAGTTATCTGACGTGCCTTCACATCAAACAACTATCATCTCTACTCTTATGGTAAGAATTCAGTAGTTATTATTGCTAAAGCGACATGAATAGCCTTGTTATCAAGAGTGTACCAACAGTAAACAGGCTATGCTGCTCCATCAGCCTTTGTACTGCAATTCATCCGCTTTTACATGACTGTTTCATTTAATTATGCAATTATGAGCTTGTATCTCCGCAGCGAATTATCATGCAACCGCGTGAGTGATGTGAACTTCCTCTTATATGCGCGTAAAGTAAAGGTGAAGATGAAGTGAGGGATCTCCAGTTTCAGAGACTGAATCAAGCACTGAGTGTGTATAACTCTCTACACCCAGGGTCTTTGTACATATATTACTATCCGTTTTGTGTCCTTGTTGAGATTTGGTCCTCCTACTCATGCCCGATGTGAACATTAACCTACGAGAACCCCAATGTATAGTGGCAACGTCACAAGAATCATCTTGTATAGTCCAGAATGGTGGTAGTGCACCTGCTTTTCTCTGCCCTGCCAGGTTACATCGCAGTGGGAGCATTGTTCATCAGATGATCCAGTAAAGTTCATTATTGGGAAGATACAGAGTTACCAGCAATTGGAATTATTTGTTAGTTCTGGTACAGCGAGTCAAATGAGTGATGTCTTAGCGTGTGTGTGTTTAGTGCTCATTATTTTATTTTCTTAGAAGGTTTATTTATCTGTCAAGCTCTTGTCTGCAATGTGTTTATAAGCGTGTGCATCTCTAACGTGAAAGTAAAGCATGCTTAGTCAATGCTTATATGCCACGGTAAGTACCCAATATCTGCAATAGCCTACCCTCGTGGTGGGCCAGTTGCTCCGCTTCGTACGGATGCTGTAATTAATCACTGACAGTTTCAGTGTTTTCTGTGGTATGTATTGTTTATGTCCTATTTAGGTCTTGTATGCAAGATACGAAAGTATCTCTAGTGCAGATAGTTGTAGCTAATTAGCAGTACACCAGCAGTAAGTTTAACGCTTCACGAATACATTGTACGTATAATAGTACAGAGAATTCCTAGTTCTCCCATGCGTCATTATTTTCTATCTACAAATATGTCTCAGTGATTTAAAGTTTGTGTTCCTCTCCAGCACAGGTTGGTGCCTCATTTGTCCACTCGTCTTGTCGTTAGCTGGTTCCATAGTGAACTTAAGTTACTGTGGGAATTCATATTGATCTCTTTCAAGTTCTCTCTTTAGATCTCTCCGCAGGGTATCCCAACTACATTCTTGAATTGGTAAAGAGTTACAATTTAAGATGTTGATTACATGGGTTTCTCTATTATTTTAGTTTGAAGTGTCATTATAAATCACGTTGTCTGTTGTCCCTTTACTGCGTATCCGTATCTTATCACAGCGGTATATACATATTCCTAAAAGTGTTGTCAATGCATGATGTCTTTTTCAAGCCCAACAAAATTTAACTTGTCCACCTTTAAGAATGTACACAACAAGTTTGTCAGCCAGGATTTTTGTTTCTGGTGATCAGAGTAAATTGATAAACACATGTCTTGTCACCCGACTAGTCGTGGTTTGTAATAAAAGTATATAAAAGCTATTATAAGTGTGCACAAGGAAAATGGTAATTTAATCAATATAATCATTGCTCATTATTGCCTCATTTAGGTCATATATATATATATATATATATATATATATATATATATATATATATATATATATATTCAAATTGTCGTATCCATGTATTTGTGTATGTATTAATGGTGTTATGTCTCCACCATTTACAAGCCAGGATGGTTTTTCGTTCTTGGTGACTATGAGTACATATCCTTAACGAGTAAATCATTAATTTTTTTATGCAACCGACTGGTATAATAATGCTCATATGCACATATATATATATATATATATATATATATATATATATATATATATATATATATATATATATATATATATATATATATATAGATAGATAGATAGATAGATAGATAGATAGATAGATAGATAGATAGATAGATAGATAGATAGATATTGAGATGTTTTATATTAATCAAGTAAAAATAAAACTTTATCTCCCTGTAATCCCAGTCTTTACTATTTAGTAGTGTATAACCCAACAAATGTTCCTGGTCATTAGAGTTTTCAGGTTATTTGCCGTTAAGAATTGCTCAACACAAGAAAAGGGCTGTTTTCTGGGTACTCGTAGAGTATTCAGGCGACAGTCTCGGTTATGTCAGATCCGTTTGTTGCTGTTTTCATTTAAGTATGGCTTCAATCAAATCAGTTTGATTTTCTTTTATGTTGATTTTTTTCTTCTTTCTTCCTTTAGATTCCTGTGTTCTCATTAGCTCACAGGTGCAGACCCCTTTTGTTTTATCATTAACTCAGTGCTCTGGTGATGAGCGTTAAACTTAGCCGTGATTTCCCAGGGATTAGGGCCCCCTGGGGCGCTACACCCCCACCACTGATTTTTAGTAAGACTTCCATATTTTGATTGTGCAAGTGATAGGTTTTTAGAAAAACACCATGGCGCTTTTGTGTATCAAGGGTAAATAAAACCTCCCCTAGCTCTTGGACTATTCGCCGTCGCTGTGCCGTATGCAGAGTCGTTCTGACGCGTAATTAGTGCCATAATAAAGAGTTCAACTAACATGTTTCCTGCAGTAGTCAGGCCTTTAGCATGACACTAATCATATGTGAAAACGACTCTGCATAAGGCAGATAATGTTTAATTGTGTGATAATCAGCGAACAGGTTCCCTGTCCAAGCTAAATGTTCAATCACTTCACGCACAGTTAATATTCGACCACTTCTGATCTTTACTCTGCGTTTGTGTCAGTAATTCAATTTCGTGGCCCACGTAAAAATCATTGGCCTTCACCCTTTTACCCCACTCTACACAGACAAATACACAGTAGCAAACAATAGCAGATTACATGGCAAAACAAACTTCCTATTTTTTATTTAACTGTATTGTATTAGTACTCCTATACCAATATCAAAAACTATCAATTTTCACAAACAGTTACTAGATATTTCTATTTCTTACTGCGAGCAAAGATTCACGCGATGTATTCTTGACATTTATACTAAGTAATGCACAACACATACTATTTTTTGTGATCCTTCACGAATATAGTGCTGTAATCGTATGAATTTTCTACCAACATTTGTATGAGTAGCAATGGTAGCGCTACTATTTAACTCATCTCAGAAAATTCAAAATCAAAATAATTTCAAATATCGATAAAACTTGTGTTGCCATTTTATTCCATTTATAGCTCACCTCTGCTTGTCAGAGAAAAGAACGAAATTATTATTATTATTTTTAGTTTAACATCGCACGTATGACCTTTAGGGTAAAGAATACTGATGGTTAATGAAAGTGAATGATTGTAAAATAATATTTCATGCGCTCCTCCACCGTAATCGAACCCAGCCATTAGACTGGTGGGAAGGACTAAAATTACACTAGTCTTAAAATGAAGTAACTACTATCTGCTGTCAAAATTATGTAGAAGTTCTGCCGACTTGTGTATAGTATTGTAAGTTCTAATTATTATTTTTATCATCATTGTTACTAATTTTGAAGTAACTAAGATATCACTTCTAACAGAAATATATTATAACGCTTCCCTACTAAGTACTATAAATCAATTATATTTTACATGCTTTCTTGTTTTCCAGAAATAGTTAACAATTTTAAAATGAATGTAAAATTCCAGATATTTACTATAATTCCAGCAGACATGATAAACTTGTTTCATCGTCTAAGTATTCAACAATACGGTGATATGTTTTTCCACGCCTTAGTAAATAAAGATTTTACGATAATCACTTTTTTTACCTACTCCCCCGTGAATCTCGCATACTTCAGTTCGCTCTTCGTGAACCCTACATACTACACGGGCTCCTCCTTGTCGCCTTTTTGCAGCTTTAGATGAACATTGAATTATCAAATAGAGGGGTAAAAGTGAGGAGGAACGCTGGAGGATGTCATTCTCACACTTCTAAAATATATATGGCGTAGCTCCACTTCCTACAAAATTACAATGAACAAAGACAGGAGCGCGGAACGGCGTGACGTGATCCGTCGCCCTACCTTTTCAGATCCACATTTACCCCTGCAATCTTCAGTAATAAGAATAAAAACACCAGCAAAACTTTTGTGCATCAATAGATTTTAGTGCAATATTATTATTTTTTTTTTTTTTACCAGCATTGTTCCCAATGATATCCCTACTTCTTAGTGAATAGTTATCTGAAAACGGTATTTAATACCTCTTTGTTACAACATTTGTAATGTTTGTAATTAATGAATGTAGTTTACTTTTGTCAATAGCTTGCATGCTCACGTGTCTGAAGTTGCCGCCCCCCACCTCTCCCAAATTATACCAAATGTAGGACTAACGTTAGTGCTATTAGCGTTTACGAGATATTAAAGATTTTTGGTGGGTGGGACAACTTCATATGAAGCTCCCAACCCATCTTTATGCAAACAGATTTTCACAGAACTTGACGCATCGTAAGTGCATCGTTAATATACTTAAGCGCACTAAGCACTATCCTTAGTGCTATCATATTTTGGGATTTATTGAAGATTTATGGTGGGGGCCAACTTCAGAAATATCAAATTTCATATAAATTGACGTAGAAATATGGGGTTAACGGCAGCCGTTAGTGCATCGTTAGTGCACTTAAACGCATTAAGCACTAACGTTAGTGCTACCATATTTTGGGATTTATTCAAGATTTTTGGTGCGGGCAAACTTCAGAACTATCAAATTCTATGCAAATAAAGGCAGAAACATGGGGATAAAGACAATCGTTAGCCTATCATTAGTGCACTTAAAAGCACTAAGCACTAACATTAGTGCTACCATATTTTTGGTTTTATTCAAAATTTTTGGTGGGGTGATCAACTTCAGAAATATCAAATTCTATACAAATACAGGTAGAAACATGGGGTTAACGGCAATCGTTAGTGCACTTAAACGCACTAGACACTAACATTAGTTTTACCATATTTTGGGATTTATTCAAGATTTTATAAATATCAAATGTCATACAAATTGGGGCAGAAATATGGGGTTAACGGCAATCGTTAGTGCTCTTAAACGCACTAAGCACTAACGTTAGTGCTACCATATTTTGGGATTTATTCAAAATTTTTGGTGGGGGCCAACTTCAGAAATATCAAATTCCATACAAACTGTCAGCATTTTCTAGAAGCGCTAATGATGCACTAACGAATGCATTAATCACTTTGTTAGTGCTCGAAGTGGGCGCAAATTCACGCTGACCGTTAAAGATATTTTACTTTGAGCATATACATTAATAAAGCACAAACGTTCGGGGTTGGTGCACGAAGAAGCACTAACGATGCAGTAATGATTGCACTAGAAGAGATGATTAGTGCTTTTTAATTTGGCAGAAATTTGGCACAATGAGAAACTCCCCTTAAATTTCTTATGTGTTTCGTGACATCTAGCTGGCCATAACTACACTAATAATGAAGCACTAACGAAACTGATAGTGTTTTCTAGAAACCACCAATGATGCACTAACGAACGGCACTAATTTTTCGTTATTGGTTGAAGTGGGGGCGCCAAGCTCATGAAGGCCACCAAAGGTTTTTTGTTTTACTTGTAGCACCTACATTAATGAAGCACTAAAGTTAGGTGTTGGTGCACTAAGAAACACTAACGATTTCAGTAGAAGAGGTCAATACTGCTTTTGATTTTGGCGGAAATTTAACGCAATGAAAAATTCTCCATGAATTTCTTATGTGATTTTCATGACATATAATTGGCCATATCTACATCAGTAGTTAAACATTAACGAAACCATGTGTGTTTTGTAGAAACACTAAGGATACATTAACGAATGGGCTTATTTTTCGTTAGTGCCTGAAATGGGTACCAAGTTCACGCTGACCCGCAAAGGTTTTTTAATTGTAGCACCTACACTAATGAAGCACTAAACTTATGAGTTGGTGCACTAACGAATGACACTTATTTTTTCTTAGTGTTTGAAGTGGCTAGGGTAGCGTGAATTTGGCCCCCAAAAGGTTTTTATTTGTAGCAGCTATACTAATGAGGCACTAACATTGGTCGTTGATGCACTAAGAACCACTAACGATGCACTAAGATTTGACACTAAATTTATCATTAGTGCGTCAAGTTCACGGACGTCGTTAGTGCTTCATTAGTGTAGGTGCTACAATTAAAAACTTTTTCGAAGGCAAGTTCACGCTGCCACAGACACTTCAAGTACTAGTTAAGAAATTAGTGTCATTCGTTAGCGCATCGTTAGTGCTTCTAGTGCACACCTAACGTTAGTGCTTCATTAATGTAAGTGTTACAAGTAAAACACCTTTGGGGGTAAGCGTCAACTTCGCACCCACACTTTAAGCACTAACGGAAAAATAGTGTCATTCGTTAGTGCTTCTATAAAACACTAACAATTTCGTTAGTGCTTCACTATTAGTGTAGTTATGGCCAATTACATATCACGAGACTCACATAAGAAATTTATGGCGAATTTTTCATTGAATCAAATTTCCGCCAAATTCAAAAGCATTAATGATTTCTTTCAAAGCAATTGTTAGTGAATTTTTAGTGCTTCTTAGTGCATCTACATCTAATGTTAGTGCTTTATTAGTATAAGTGCTACAATTAAAATATCTTTCGAGGTCAGAGTGAACTTCGCGCCCCCTTCAAGAACTAACAAAAAACTTATTGCCATTCGTTAGTGCATCGTTAGTGCTTCTAGAAAACACTAACAGTTTCTATGGATTTTGATAATTCTGAAGTTGGCCCCAACCAAAAATCTTGAATAAATCTCATTTTTCATTGCATTAAACTTCCGCCAAATTAAAAATCACTAATGATATCTTCTAGTGCAATCGTTAGAGCATCGTTAGTTCTTCTAGAAAACACTAACTGTTTCAATAGTGCTTCAGTCTTAACGTAGTTATGGACAATTACATGTCATGAAACTTCCATAAGAAATTTATTGGGAATGTTTAATTGCGTCAAATTTCCGCCAAATTCAAA
The DNA here is from genome assembly GCF_964235325.1 of Thermobia domestica. Lineage (NCBI taxonomy): Eukaryota > Metazoa > Arthropoda > Insecta > Zygentoma > Lepismatidae > Thermobia > Thermobia domestica. Next base: position 119,703,835 of record NC_137465.1, read on the forward strand.
AGCACTAATGATCTCTTGTAGTGCAATCGTTAGTGCATTGTTAGTGCTTCTTAGTGCACCAACACCTAACGTTAGTACTTCATTAGTATAGGTACCACAAATAAAATATCTTCGGAGGTCATGCTGAATTTGCCCCAACTTCAAGCACTAACAACAAAATTAGTGCCATTCGTTAGTGCATCGTTAGTGCTTCTAGAAAACACTAACAGTTTCTATGGACTTTGATATTTCTGAAGTTGGCCCCAACCAAAATCTTGAATAAATCCCAAAATATGGTAATGCTAACATTAGTGCTTAGTGCGTGTAAGTGCACTAACGACTGCCTTTAACCCCATATTTCTACGTCAATTTCTATGAAATTTGATATTTTTTAAGTTGAGCCCCACCAAAAATCCTGAATAAATCCGAAATTATGGTAGCACTAACGTTAGTGATTAGTGCGTTTATGTGCATTAACGATGTACTAACGATTGCCGTTAACTCCATGTTTCAGCCTTTATTTGTATAGAATTTGTTTTTTTGAAGTTTCTCCCACCAAAAATATTGAATAAATCCTAAAATATAGTAGCACTAACGTTAGTGCTTAGTGTGTTTAAGTGCACTAACGATTGCCGTTAACCTCATGTTTTTACCTCTATTTGTTAGGAATTTGATATTTCTGAAGTTGCCCCCACCGAAAATCTTAAATAAATCCCATTATATGGTAATGCTAACGTTAGTGCTTAGTGCGTTTAAGTGCACTAACGATTGCCGCTATCCCCATGTTTCTACCTGTATTTGTATAGAATTTGATATTTCTGAAGTTGGCTCCCCCACCAAAAATCTTGAGTAAATCCCAAAATGTGGTAGCACTAATATTAGCTTAGTGCTTTTAAGTGTATTAACGATGCACTAACGATTGCCGTTAACCGCATGTTTCTACGTCAATTTGTATAGAATCTGATATTTCTGAAGTTGGCCCCCCATCAAAAATCTTGAATACATCCCAAAATATGATCGCACTAACGTTAGTGCTTAGTACGTTTAAGTGCAGTAACGACGCACTAGCAACTAGCGTTAACTCCATGTTTCTACTTCAATTTGTATGAAATTTTATATTTCTGAAGTTGCTCCCCCCACCTAAAATCTTCAATAAATCCCAAAATATGGTAGAACTAACGGTAGTGCTTAGTGTGTAAGTGCACTAACGACGCACTAAAACGATGCGCTATGTTTTGTGAAAATCTGTGTGCAAAAAGATGGATGGGGCTAACTTCGTATGAAGTTGCCCCCACCAAAATCTTCAATATCTCGTAAACGCTGATAGGACTAACGTTAGTTCTTAGTGCACTAATGATGCACTAACGAAGTTCAACGTTTGGTGTAATTTGGGAGAGGTGGGGGGGGGCAACTTCAGGGACGTTGCATGCTTTTGCTCGCTCTTCACGCCCCTTGCTTTAAAACGACGTATTAATTAAAAGTCTGGACTTTTCGCTTTCAATTTCAAATTCATCATAGTTTTTAGTGCAACAATTCAAGTACTAATATACAATGCAACTTAAAGCAATTTCACAAAACTCATGTGCTATAAATAAAACTAAAATTCACAAATTGTCTACTGTCAGTAGAAAGTTATCGACATGTGTTTCAGCAAAGAAATAAAAAGTCATAATTGGATTTTCCCTATTTTTTACGGAAGGAAATGCAAACACATTGTCCGTGGTTAACAAAGGTTTTTAAGGGCATCATTATCTCAGTATTGAAACTTTCTATTTGTTCTCTTTTTTCGTATTCAGACTTTCTGTGATCAATTAAAAACTACTGGGGATTTTTTTATTTGCACACGTGAAATTTACACAGTTAAATGAATCTATTCATCTCTTGTTTATCTAGATTTCGTTCTCGTTGAAAAAAGAATGGCACAGGAAAGGTATTACAAAATCCTTCTTCCGGTAAAGGTTCTCTAATGACAAGCAAGCTAATAAATTCAAATATACTGTATAGACATCAATCAAGTTACAGAATTGTAACTTGCAAACATTTTTTTCTCTATTAGCTTAAGTACTCATGAAATTTCTATTTTATTTTGAGGTACCGTTGTATCGTATACTGTATATATTCATAAGATAGATATATCGCTTAGCAATTAGTTTCGAAGCTATATTGTGATGGGAGGATTTAGCCTATGTAATAAAATGAAATGAGATCTTTGAGTTTTACGTCCCATGGTTATGCCGGCTAGGTTAAAGGAGACAGTGATAATCAAATAATGGATGATATGGCGGAATGAAGAAAGTGGGAGGAAACGGGAGAAACCCGAGAAAACCCACGCAAACTGTGTTTGTCCACCACAAAGTTCACTTGGCGCTAGCTGGGATTGAACCAGGGATCCCAAGCACCAGAAGTGAACGGTCTACCACTGAGCCACCGCGGCCCTTAGCCTATGTAATATCAACGCTAAAACTGATCTAAAAAATCAGCTTCGAAACACTCACCTTCCAAATTCCGAGTAGTGCTTACCAAGAAGAGGAGACGAAACATAAAGTTCTCTTGTCTCGTCTTCTAAAGTTTGTAGACGTTTCCGTGTCGAATCGCGAAGAATTATTTCTCGTTTGGACTTGATTCTCGAAAAAGCTTGTCTTCTCTTCTCCAGTTCTATTAAATTTTGTTCATTTATGTTCTGATGTTTTTTCGTAATTTCAACTAAAAGTTATCAGATCCTTCCGCATGACGACATATCCACAAAGTGTTTGACATGACATTTAGGCATAAACCATGTTTATTATTGGCATATATTGCGCAATGACATGCACATCTTTAAATGTTGATAAATAGGTCTACTCTTCACTGTGTTCATACAATATTTTCATGAATTTATAGGTTTTATATTATAAATCGTGGAAAAGTAAAACAGTGCCTAATACCTAAGACTTCAGTGAATTAGTGTTGTCCACCAGACTCGTGAAATTTCTCATCTTGTCTGGAATTTGTATACTCTTGAATAATTTTCGGGGCGATTCGAGAAATTTCTCGCCTTGTGAGCAACACTAATAACTAGTATCAGTCCATAAGTAAACATAAAGTCCTGTAGCTAGAAGTTAGTCATGGCAGCCGAGACTCAGTTCCCTCTGCGATCTTCTTCATTCCTGTAAAGTTCAGTTGTTTGTTAGTATTTGTGTGTGAATGTAAGGTGAACTCAAGTTAAACACCTGGGGGGCGTGGTGGCTCAGTGGTAGAGCATTCACCTCCGGTGCTTGGGGTCCCTGGTTCGATCCCAGCTCGCGCCGTGTGGAATTTGTGCGGACAAACACCGTGCTCGTGGGTTTTCTCGGGGTTCTCCCTTTTCCTACCACTTTCATCATTCCACCATTTCACTCATTTCCCATTATCACCGCCTCCTTTAGGCTAACCGGCATAACAGTGGAAAGTTAAACTTAAAGATTTCATTTCATTTTCATTTCAAGTTAAACACCCGAATAATTGTTTGTGTTCTGGCTACCAACCTGATGCTACATCAGATAAAATAGCTGCAGAAATGCAAATTCACTTAAAGGCAACAAAAAAGTGCTTTCCAATCCCACCAACACTTGACATCTGTGTTTGAGAGCAAACAGTCGTATTTTCTATTTCTTTTATCGTCTTTCATCTGATTTCCCAATAAATTGCAAGGATAGTATATATCGTATACAATCAATTAAATTCATCTGATGTTGACTCGACTTGGTTGGTGGTAGACCTTGACTACCTTATTTAGTGCACACGTTTATGAAATATCCTAAGGCATAAAATGTTCTGATTTACCTTCGTACCACAACGAGACAAGTTAGTTTTCTTAAGCCCATCGAGCTTTTCAGCATAAAGTTTAGTTTAATACAACGAGAGATCAGAGTACTTTCTGCTAATTTCTATTCCTAACAGATATCATGAAGATATAACAACAAAAAAGTTTATAATCTTTATGTTATAACCTCATTTTGGTGTTGTTTTCTATCACATGTAAAACTGGGTATCGCCTGTAAAACTTTGTTGATTAGTTTTCAATCCAATATCTACTCTTCTAACTCTATTGGAAGTTTATATTTGCTCAGATATATCGAATGGTGCAAAGGTATTCAGTTGGGACTAAACTTTGAGCTTCAATAATCAAGGGATATCCAACTTTATTTTTAACAAATAGCACATCATTTATAATGTGAACTTACGCTGCAGAGTGAATTAGTAATGGCACATTTAAAATCGTTTGAACCTTTTGATGTAGGTACAGGTAACATTGAATGTTACCTTAGAACATTTCAACAATTATGTGCAGCCGCTTCAGAAGAAAAGGAAAAACAGATTTCAATACTATTAGCTGTTAAGAGTAACAGAGGCAAGACAGAGATAGTACATCTTGGGAAGTAAATAGGCAGGAAAAGAGAAAGAGGAAGAGGAAGAAGCGACCACAAATAATTGTTAGAATTTACGAAAAAAGATGCTAACTTTCGAAAATAAAATTAAAATAATTTTATTGTAGATATGGTGTACTATTGTTTAGATTTAAGAGTAGCGTAATGGCAAACGTTAAATTTAAAATGATTAAATTTTGTACAAAAAATGATTCTTTTAGAACAGAGGTGGATTGGGAGTTTACAGTTGATCGGATGTATCGAAAAGCGCAAAGGATACAATAATTAAAACTGAAACCTGAACTTAAATAATATGTGTAATTAAATGATTCTAACTATCTCTGCTTCTCTTTACAATTTTGCTTCTCACAATTTTAGTCCCTTCGAATTGTTCCTATATCTAAATCTAAGAAACGGTTTTTCTCTACAAACTAAGAGCATTCTTTCAAGAAGTACGGTAGTTCTATTAAGTGCTAAAGGTTTATGAAAATAAAAATGAAATGAAATTTTTAGTTTTACGTCCCACGGATAAGCCGGTTAGGCTAAAGGAGAATGTGATGATGAGAGATGAGTGAAATGAAGAAAGTGGGAGGAAACGGGAGAACCCCGAGAAATCTCACAAGTACGATGTTTGTCCACCACAAAGTCCTGAGCTGGAATCGAGCCAGGAACCCCAAGCACCGGAGGCGAAGGCTCTACCACTGAGCCACCGCGCCCCCAAGGTTTAAGATGCATTTTATATTGAAACGATATAGATGATTTATCTTCTTTACATATGTATCTCTCGTATATTCTATTTCTTCTTAAATAAACGTGTTATCTATATATGAACGTGTATTCTAATTTCTTCTTAAATAAATAAAGAATTTAAGTCTTAACAATGTTTACAGTATCCCTTTATAATACAATGCACGTTCCTGACAATCCACGCTTTTATTCCTAGATAATAGAAGAGGGTTTTCGTATATACTTATGAACTAACAACATTTCCAGTACTTAATTAAAATTTTACAATGTTTTAACATATTTTTGCCGAATAGAAGCACGGAATACGTGATACACGTATGAAGCATATGAGTCTAATCATAAACTAAAGCAAATAATCTTCGTATTCGGTTGTCCACTCCCATTGAGATACTTTAAAAACAAGTTATTCAAGAAAGAACGCTTACACGTAAAACGTACTTTTTTGTTTGAGAAAACACGGAAATGTTCATCCATCAAATACTCAGTAAATTTTACTACAAGGGGCTCATACAGCTTGAGACGTTTCTGAAAGACAGGACCATCATGTATCTGGGTAAGAACTAGAGTGAAAAGCTACATGAGCATACACACTATCACGTTAGTGAATATGTATATTAATATATAACGTTATTTGCATTTATTGTGTTAGAACAGTTTACATCTGTAGCAGACTGTTATACTCAACATACTGCACATTGTCACTCTTATTTCATATTTCTTAGTAGTAGAACGTCTGTAAGACAGGAAAAGCAAATACATTCTAAGTGCAGCTCTTCTTTATAGTAAAGTAGCATAATCCGAGTCCAAGTGTATGTTTAATATTGTATGTATGTTAGATAATACTGAGAGTGCTTGCAAAGAGAATAGATTAATAAGAGAAAATGTTTACCTTCAGTATCTGCAGCTGATTTTTTTTTCCATTGTTTGTATTTCACAAACATATTCTTTGAACCTATATCAAGCAAAATTTATATTCAAAATAACAAATGAGAAAATAAGCAAAGCGGTAACTTTGAATATTTTACTTATAATAGGAAATTTTCGTTGTTATATCCACAAATACACGCGTTGAGTAACATTACAGATATATAGCATGGAAAGAGCCGAGTGGGTAAAGGCAGATTGTTACTGATCGGGAGGTCGGTAGTTCGAACCCACTTCAGGGGAGTCTTTTTTAAAATATTTATTTAGTTAGTTAGTTAGTTTTGTTATATATATATAATTTCACACAGGAAGAGAGAGAGAGAGAGAACATTGGCGGGTAGTCGCGAACTCAAAGCGGCGGATCAGTGGCGGCGGCATAAATGTAGTTTCGTTGGAGACTCGTCAGCAGCAGTCTACGGCGTTCCGCCATTTCGTCGTTGGAGGTCCGTCAGCTATTCGCTGCCGTCTTGCTAACGGGGAAAGTATTTCATTGCAAAGACTGAAATTTTGTTATGGTATTTTTTCCCCTTTCAAACTACATCTATTCTTATGCTATAAATGTTTAAATGAATTCACTTTATGCGTGAAGTGATAGTTTATTTGAATGAATTAATTGTGAAATTAATGATTGTTACATTACAGAGATAGCTGTAATGTAACAAAAATACGATTGGCTTCTAAAGAAATGGAAACACCTTTAGTTTGCGACATACGATATATGAGGTGGCTACGTGTGCAGCTCCTGGCCACTGCTAATTCTGTGTTCGGTGACCGTGGATAGTTCGTCACGGAGGGTACAACAGAGGATAGTGTCAAAGCGGGCAGAATGTGGTGATGCAAAATCGAAGATCTTTTTCAGTTTCAAAGAGGTCAAATTATGGATGGGTCGTTAGTTAGCGCGAGTGTAACTAAAATAGAAAGTGTGTTAGATGTATCGCGAGGAAGAGTGTCCAAGATTATGTCTACCTACAGCATTCTTTCCAAAACATCGGCGAACAGTAATCGTGGACGAAAGAGAAGCTCAGTGACAGAGATCCCTGAACTCTGCAGGTAGCGGATTGTCACCAAGAACCACAGATACAAATAAAGGACCACAGAGAACAGCAAGAACAAGTGATAGAACAAGCGAATGCATAAAAATTGACTGAAGTGTCATCGTCTCAAGCAACATGCAAATAAAAGAAATAGAATCGAGAACATGCAAATTTTATCGCCGATGACTGAAAATTGTAATATAGTCCTCTTTAATCCTCTTTGACATTATTTGCAACAATAGGTCTTGTTTATGTCTGGGACGTCTCCCTCCCAAAAAAAGCTCATACTCCAAACTGTATATATACTCGCAAACCTATCGAAAAATATCGTGGCAGCTTTGTAATACTGTGGGTTACAGTTTCGTCGAATTTTGTGTTCTGTAAGTTTTATGCCGGCTAGGCTAAAGGAGACGGTGATGATGAGAAATGAATGAAATAGTGGAATGAAGAAAGTGGGAGGAAATGGGAGAACACCAAGAAAACACACCAAGCGCTTTGTTTCATGAACACTGGAATGAACTTCAACTCCTCCACTGCCCCGTCCTTTTCTCCAAATTCATCATTATTAATTTATTACCTATGGTCAATTCTGCAGCTCAGACTCAGGGCAGATATTCTCCATATTAATTGATGAAAAGATTGTTGCGCTACACAAAAAATAGCCCAGTATTCCTCTGGAAAAATTCATGACTTACGCAGAGCTTTCATTCTATAACAATCTGAGCGGTGTTAATGAGGTAAATGCATTCTTTTCAAGTTTTTACATCAATTTGCTTACACATGTATTTCATCTACTTCTAGAACTTAAAACGATTTATTCAACATATTTTCATGTTCCATTTAATATTATATCCTTGTAAATAAGAAAACAATTGTATCATCGTTAGGATAAGATTTTTTTTTAAATTTTAGTTCTGTAATATTTTTCTGTAAAAGAGCAATTGTGTAATTTATTTTACTCAATCGTTAAGTAGATTCTATACTTCAATATTTGTCTCCCTCCCTCCTCGCTGGTTTTAATGGCTAGTGCTCGTACCTTTGGTACACAGGGCCGTAGGATTAGTTCCTGATGGGGCAGAGTTGAAATCTGAATGCATTAGAGTCCTTCGGATTCCAGCTTAAATGGTAGGCAGAAGTCTCGTATAGCCTAGGTGCTGAAAGGACGTTACATTCTAATCCAACCACTTACCATGTATGTTTCCAACTAAGCGTTAAATTGTGTAAAGGTGAAAATAACGGGAAACTATACATTGACGCACAGCAATATGTAAAATTCCAATAGCTTAGGTTTAATTTATTGATTGTAGTTTAAAGGTTTTATTTAGCACCAATTCTTTCTCGAGTAACTTTAAATCTGTACTACATATGTAGAGATATGCTAAATACTTAAAGCGTTGTGAAAAACAATATAATATAAATGCATTTAGTACGAGAATTTAAAATTGATACTTAAATATTGAATCACAAATATTCTCAGAAAAGAATTTAAAGAAAAATCAAATGTTCCTGAACCAAAAAGGCGGAAATTAATTACTTTTCTCCTTTGGACAAATAGAAGTGCCTGACAAGTGCTGGCAGTTTACTTTGTATGTCTGCTGAATGCGCTGCATATTAGATTGCTAAGTAATTGAAGTATACTGCATGTGTCTAAAGTACTTTCAACCTTTAGTGTACAGATGGTGGTTATGGACGTATCAGCATTAAATTAAATTTTCAAGTGACACGTGAAAATCAATTAGTGGTTTGTGTAATTTTAGGAGACAGAATACGACGTATTTTATATTTTATCCAGAAGACAGACAAAATTACCGTTTTTGAAATTATTGGCCTGAAAGTTGAACACTTCAAATTATATAAATTTTATGAAATTAGTATTAAACTGAATTCACATTGAGCTATGTGAACTGTGATAATGATGGAATTATCTTCAAAACTTCCATTAAATCATTTTGTAACGAAGTTTTGGGTTATTATGGTAGTCTTCTACTATTACAGTTTGCAACCTAATTCCTAATTGTAAGTTTCTTAAATTAGAAAAAAAAAAACAAATGTGTTAATGAAAATAATTGAAGAGCTTCAGTTATCAAAAAAAATTCTACTGGCGCCATAGGAAGTTTTTATTGTTGAACATGTTCACCCAATTGTCGGTTTCTGGATACCTCAAAAGGCAAATAAATTTATATAATTTCATGTTATTTCTTAGAAGACTGACAACAGTTTGAATATCATTAAATTATGAGAGGAGGGGGTAAATATATTGTTACAAATTATTGCTCTCTATTTCAATTTCTGCTTATTTCAAAGAGAAAACCAGATGTTACGATTTTAATTAATATAATTTTATATTATATCTTACAAAACGCACACAAATTTGCACCGCCTGCTTTTTCTTCGAAAGTGTAGCCCCTCCTCTTTGAAGTAACCAGAAGCTGATAGAAGGGGGAGACATTTTCAGAGAAATATTGCAACTTGTCTAATTATAATGTAATAACATAGAAATCTAAAAGCCTAGAACGGTTACGATAAATAATACTTACCTTTAATTTGATTAAGTATGTTAATTCTGAAATAGGCATACATTTTTAACGTGAAAGTTAAATTCAATATGATACTGCATGTCTCAAAATGTTACCTTGTTAGCATCCTTAAGGCTACAGAAAGTACTTTCGTGAGAATCTCATTATAATGTCGTTAGTCGGTGTAATGTCAACATGTAGATTTTTGTTGCAGATCACGTTCACAACTTTTATATTATATGTTTTTTCGTTTTCTTTCTTTTTTTTTTTTTTTTTTTAAATGAAAAGTACGACAATTCTCTACAAATGTCGTCTCCGTGAGAAAGCGATATTAGAACATTAAGGTTTCAAAAGCCAAATGCACTTGCAACAGGGAACGAATTCTTAAGTACTTTGGTACCACGTCGCAAAGCTGTAAATTTAGAGATTAATATTAAAAGTCAAAGAGTGGGTTCCGAGTTCTGTAAGTTAGTAAGTAAATATTGCAAATAGCCTATGTAAAGACAATGTATAATTTCTATCGCAATGTACATAAAGGGTGCTTTTTAAGAAATAATTTGTAAGTAGTATTGTATCACAGGTAGTAGTGTATCACCGTTACGAGAAAGGAAACAAAATATATGAGCACATAAAATTTACTATTTAACAGTGTATTTTATACACATTCATACTGGTATGTAGTACATAAATAAACAGCCTGTTTCAGCAAAATAAAACAAATTATTATTGACAACGAAGAACATACGTTAATAGCACTATAAATATAGGTCATCCTCGGTCTTAATTTTGTCGAAAGTTTAGCATCAGAAATTACCCTCAATATTATATATATATATATATATATATATATATATATATATATATATATATATATATATATATATATAGGTGTGTTAGCAATTATTATTTACTTAATAAGATCTTTAATTAGTAAATCTTTCGTGTTTCACAAAGTGTGTGACTCTTACGACACGTCCCGAATACTTCTATATACTAAAACTCAATATCTTATTTAACCTCTTTATTCTCAATCTTTTCCGTATCACTTATACTTCGCTTATGTCAATCTATGAACTCACATCCTATCCTAGATCATAATCTCAAATTATGTTTCTCCATATCTTCATAATCTATCCATCATCTTACATCACAATTATCTATAAACTATCTCATATCATATGTTATTTACACATCCTATTACTCATTTTACTTAGAAACAGTAAGTGTTACATTTATAAACACTTTGTGCCCATCTCATATTCCAACAATACTATATATAATCCTTTTCTGAGCTTGTTCTGATCTCTTGATTTATTATCTTTACACATTACTTTCGTCAAACAAGAAAACAAAAACTAAAATGTAAGAGTTAGTGATAATTTTAGGCTATATCTTCTTACCATACTGTGTACTTTCATCTCGGTAGTGTTACAATGGAAAATATGATGAGAACATACTTTAGTATCAGTTTTATCTGAATAGCTGTCATTCATATAAATTTTTAAGTTTACAAGAGAAATATTTTTCTTGAAATTCCATGCATAAGGATTTACATTGAACCACTTAATTTTCTTGAGTTTTGATGACATCTTATCAATTGACGTGTATCTCTTTCCCGGACAATGTTTCTTCCTAATAATATTGCAGAATTGTATCGCCTTTATCCTAACACGAAAGAATATAATATATATATATATATATATATATATATATATATATATATATATATATATATATATATATATATATATATATATATATATATATATAGTTTCAAGTAAGCAAAAATCTTATTATACAAATTACCTATGCAAAATAAACAATAAAATATAGAATTATATTATATGCAACATAAAGTTAATCCATATGAATGCAATGCTCAGAAATGAAATGAAATGCAATTTCTAATTTTACGCCCCACGATATAATGTGTAAGCTAAAACAGACAGATGGATAATGAACGCGAATGATCATGAAATAGTTGGTGAACTGAAAATATGGGAAGAAACGGGAGAACTTCGAGAAAACTTTCGTAAACGATGTTGTCTTTCACGAACTTGCACAAGTGGGGATCGTATCAGGGAGCTCTTACAGCAGAGATGAGTGCTTTGCATCATACTCAGGGCTAAATCGTCAGCGATAAATACGGCTAGAATTCCACATTAAGTTGTAGGTACAAAGCTTCTCTATTCTAAATACTGAAAACAAATACTAAACTGCTATCCCCTAACAGTTATTTAGAATACCGAAGGTTGTTCAGAATATTGCAGTTTACTGTCTTTTTCCTGGATTCTGGTTATATGACAAAGGAACAAAGTAAAATGCAAACAAGTAGAATATCTGATATTTTATCTGATACAAGTATCTTAACAAGAGACTGAACCTGGAAAGCCCTCGACTTAATAATTTGTATACTATTTGAAAAGCAATATAATTATCTCTTCTTTCACCTTGAAAGATTTTTTAAATCATCTCATACGTTCTTCAATATTCTGTTTTTCTGGAATTGGACGAGTTTGCTACAAAGTTCTTAATCTTGAAAGTTCCAAATATTTCTTTAAGTCAATCGTGTAATATCTGTTTGAATGTTTCCTAGTATGTATTAAGGACTGACTAACTTTATTATACCCTGTCAGAAAAAAAATTCTAAAATGTTGACTAAGAATAATAGAAAAATATACATAATTACTTTCATATCCGCTTTAAATAAAATCTTTAATGTCCCACAAGTTTCGATGTTTGGAATAAAGGCAATGGATGAATAATGAAAGTAAATAATTATTAAAGAATCTGTAGAATGAAAGTGTGGGATAAAATAAGAGAACCCCGTAACAACTCAGACACAATATTGTCCACCACAAATTTACATGTTCCAGGGTCGAACAGAGACCCTTCACTCTAGAACGAAGCACTATTACCCCTGAGTTCTTACTGACCTTTACCACACGCCTACATTTATAACAACAACACACCACAGTTCGGTTTATTTATTGGATGTATTGTATCCACATAAAATACTGTTGCTACTTACTACGATGATTAATCAATGATTACACACTATTTTCTTTCATTTAAGTGCACTATATTTCCTAGTAATTGGTAATTACTTCACAGTAATTCAATATACTTCTATGACGTCTTCTTGAATTATATAGACATATAGATAAACAGGTACGTGAACGGAACTGTTGCCTCGGTAACCGGATTATTGTCATAACGATGAATCAACAAACATCTTTATCTAACGATGGCAATATAAAATATTTACAAAATCAAGATTATTCATGACATTTCTTATAACATTTCTTCTTCTTCTAATCTGTAGCTAGTGCCAGATAAAATAGCATTTTTGGCTTTAATCTACTGTAAATAAAACAAAGAGTTTGTTTGTCTGTCTGTGTGCGGCCTGGGTACCAGACGAGTGGACCGGCCAGGCCCCAGACCAAGACGAAACGTTTTTTTTTTTTTAAAAAAAAATTCGAACCAGAGGGTTTCAGGAGGGGAACTTTTAACGGGACATGTAAAAGTAGAAGAAAATGACCGATATTAGTGTCGAATTCATACTTTTCGCGGTCGCTGAGATCAATGGTGATACTCCGATCGCATTAACTTCCAAATTCACCCCATTCGGCCGCGGGCCGGGGGTCACCGGGGAAATACCGAGACATGTGAAAATAGTCCAAAATTACCGATAGTTTTCGCTTAAAGGAATGGTGATACTGCCACAGGTGTTGACTTCCAAATACAGCATCCATGCGAAGAATGGATATTTCAGTTAGTGCTAAAGAAAATAGAAGAAGAAAATATATCGTTGTGCATTATTACTTTCAAGATATCCCTGAAATAGATTTTTGAAAAAAGGAAACTAACATTCAAGACAAACTGCTTGTCATCATTTATATTCACTAATGTTCACCTAAAGTTCTAATGAAATACTAATGCACATTCTAATTAAAGTTGTAATAATATTATGACTAGAACATTTTTATCTAAGCTTAGTGCTATGAATTAGACCCTTAACTTCATGTAGCACCACTGTATCACTGTGTAAAACATGTTTTAAAACACCGTAATATTTAGTTTCTTACACTCATCTAATAAAATATATCACTTTATACATATATTAAAGATTTAACATTCATAATGAAGTCAAAATAACGACAGTTTCGAAACTGCTATATTACCAACCTCACCCAGTAACCATTTCCGTATGCTATTAATAGGATTTCTTTTACAAAATGAAACACAACAGATATATTTTCTTGTGTACAGTCACTTGTTAGTTTTCTACTTACTTGAACCACATTATTCCATTAATATATTCAGCATTCTTTCATATTTGTGAAGAACATATAATAAATTTAACAAGTTGCACACAACTTGAGTGAAATTTTTAAAACAAAAAGAACCAAAAACATTATTTTCGCCTTTTGTTATATATTAACATTTGTGAAATTAACGTGCATTATAAAATGGTTTCCATATTATATTACACCGTAATTGATTTTGCAGTCGTCTTAAACTGTCACGCGAATAGAAGTGCTCTCCATGTTCCTGCCATAAAACACATCCATCATAATTCTCTTCTGTCATTGCAGAGCATAATTTAATGTATAAACGAATTTTAATTTCAGTAAGTGTTGCACGAAACAGACGTTAAAACAGAAAAGATGGTCAGTTGAAATTTAGTTTGAACACATTAGTGATAATTAGGTACGTACATAAATATTGATTTACATGCGGTAGTGTGTACTATAATGCGTATCATTGTTATATAGGTATAGAGGACACATAGATATACAGTATGCTCGAGTTAAAATATACAGTATGCTCTAAAACGACACCAAAAAGCTTTGGGAAGTCTATCTTCATGCCAAAATATGAAAAAAGTACTAACAAACATAGGTGAATGCGTCATTTCGGAGCTATACCCACCGAAAATTGGTCAGAGTAATAAAATCATAAGTCGAAAACGAAATATTTACAAAGAGATGAAGAAGTTGATGGTAAGGATAGAAGTCATAGATGTGAAGATGATGATATGAAGGTTAAAAATAACCATCATTAGAGTTACAAGAAAAAAGAAGAGAGGGAAGAATAAAGAAAAAAATGAAATGAAATCTTTTAGTTTTACCTCCTACGCTTATGTCAGCTAGGTTAAAGGAGACTGTGATGATGAGAAATGAATGAATTGGTGGAATGAATAAAGTAGGAGGAAATGGGAGAACACCGAGGAAACCCACACACACGATGTTTGTTCACCACAAAGTCCACTTGGAACGACCTGGGATCGAACCAGGGATTCCCACGCACCAGAGGTGAACGCTTTACTACTGAGCCACCGCGGCTCAAGAATAAAGCAAAACAGTCGATGATACAGGGTGGAAATCGTTAAAACTCAATAAAAATACATGGATCAAATGGATGCACAGCGCGTTAAAATATCGAGTCAGGGTTCTAAAGAAGAAAAAGAATGATTCAAGGCAATCGAAACTACGGAGTAGTGGAATAAACAAAGAAAAGGAGACAAATGGTATTCAAATGAAAATTTTTATATATAAGAAGGAAATAATAGAGTTCTTAAAAGAAAAATTAACAGGGAGGGATGAAATTTTAGAATAATTTAGGTGTGTCTACTAACATATGCCAACTTATTGGACCGAAATCCGGGTGTCGACATACACAATTTTCATCCACACATATCTCATGTAATAATAACCATTTTAGCATGGGGCCAATTTAAAGTGCATTCTCATAACAAACAAGCATTTAATTTTAAGGTAGAGCAGCAAATGTGTTAAGATGGATAGTTTTGATTGGATAAATAAAACTAGAAATATCAGATTAGATAATTATCCAAAACTGGTGTTGTGGCCTTACGTCAAATTCGATAACAACTGTCATACTGAATTTTGAAGTTAGGTTATGAATTGATTGAATTTGGTAATGAAGTCGAATAATAAAAAGTGTGTTATCAATTTGTAACCAGCATGTACTCACCCAGATTTTGATCAGTGAAGATTTGAGAGGTTGATCCTTCTTCTCTGATGATCACTTCAAAACTCTCTCGAGTTCACTCTTCTTTTTTGTCTAACTACCTTTTCTTCTTAGCTTTTGCTAGTGTCATTTCTTCCGCTTACAATTACATTTTTAGAATTACCTCATAACTTGAAGTAGGAAGTGTTTGTTATTGCCTTGACACATTGCTACATAACATAAGTTATATTTCCTATTAAAAGAATGTTTTATCTAGACATAGTTTTGAATTGTTACGAGACTTCCTTAATTTCTTTACACGTGTGAACGACCTAACAGCACCAGATTGGGAATTGAGTTTTATTTGCATTTAAAATATGAAAGTTTACAAAATAATAATGTCAAAATTAATAAAATATTATTTGCCCTTTACCGAATCGCTTCAGTCATATTACATTCCTCCCCGCTTGGATATTCGGCATCTCCGATGTCGACATAAATATTTTTAAAAAAATCAAAGTAACACCAAACCATAAAAAAATGGAATATATGTATAAGACATTTCATTAAAATAAAATCAGTTTGTAGCAAGCTGAAATGAATGAGTGATAAAACACTGCTTAGTCCAAGATAATCATATCAAACATAAAAACGAAGTCGTTATGATTGCGTTTGCATATTACAAGGTCAGTATTACAGTCACAAGAATATGCATGCGTCCTTGCAATGTCACAGATAAAGAAAAATCTCCACACAACAAAACAGAAATATAGGTCAGTTTTAGATTGTTTGTGTTTTGTGATGGAATGAGTTGTATGTGTTGTCGAGATTTATTCGCTGATATATTGGTAAGTATGTCTTATATCATTATACGAAACAAAAAGGTCGCTCGTTTTTTCTTTAAAAAAATACTGATTTCATATTACGTGAATTTCTATCACCATAACTATTTGTGGATTCACTCTCACTTTTTTTACTAAAAATTAAATATGCACTAAAACATCACACTATTTACATAATTATATACAATATTTTCACTATTGATACGACATTATTTCACACATAATCACTTATCACTGTTCACTTTCACATATAGATTTGGGGGAGGAAAATTCACACTATAGGGGGGTTTAGACGAGTATTTCCTGGTTCATCCTATTTCCAGTTGATATGGCAGGAATCCAGATGTGTCCTCTTCTGTTGGCACTTGCGGAAATTTTAGTGTCCATGGAAAATATATTGGTGGAATTAAGTCGTTAATATAGTCTTGATGTAGAGATGATTATTTATTAGCATATAGGTATAGTCGACATAGCCGTCTTGAATATATTCTCTATAGTCGATAGTTGGTGATTTGTAATTACAAAATTCTTGGGGTGTTTAGAGTGCATGCATGTTGGTTTGATTGACAGGACACAAATTCGACTTAAGAAGAAATATTTGAAGTATAGTTGGAATAAGTAACTATGTAATTTAAACCATGAATGCGCAGAGAAATATTATCTGAAGAAAAATTAGGTATGTTTTGATTTTGTTCATTTTCGTAGTAGATATCCTCATATCCAGGGTCTAGTTGAGGTAAAGATGGGATTTGAATAGAACTAATTTTCTGCTGTGGCTGTTGAATTACATTTTCTGAAGATTTTCTGCATTGAAAATAAATAAAATGGCTAACATAAGGAAAATTAAGTTAGAAATTACAGTCAATATAATTATATAGAATATGGCGAAGTTCATGTTGATTATTTGCCTATAAAGGAAAACAGAAGAAAATACTATATAATTTTAGTATGGGAGTTTAATGAATAGATTTATAATTACATAAGATACAACATAGCTATATTTGTTTCATATGTGCGTACACATTTCCAAAAATTCGCTTTGTGAATACCTTTTTGTGTACCTATTTTCCTCCCAGTTTGATATCTTCGTCTCGCTTTGCAAGAATTTGATTTTCAAAACTGGAATTTTTCTTTCAAAGAAAATAATAGTCTGTCTTTGGATTTGCTTTGCAAATCACGTTATGACTTATCTGATTACTTCAGTAAAATAACCTAGGTTTATATCATCATATTGCAATAATATTTTTCGTATAAAGAAAACATTTCATACACTATTCGTTTGTACGTGCTTAAAACCTTTTAAAGTTTCTTCATTATGTGAATGTAATTTCATATTTATATTCGATAACTCCCTCTTAATTTTAAATAACTTTATAGATAAAAATATGATAATGAGAGGCGACAGTACAGCACTTGTAGTAGATATTATTAATAGCAATGAGATTGAGTCATTAGAAATTTTTAAAGATGGAGTGTAGGCATTTAATTATTTTTTCTATTTGCTGCGCTAAAGATTCCAACTTATTCGAAAAGTGTCCATATGAGGAGAAAATGGAAGATAAGTGATGTTAGGCATTAAAATTTTTATGAGTTAAATTTAAAGTGCGTTGTGAGTCAAGAATTTGATCGGCTATTGTTATAGACTCAAAATCTTCGTACACGAAAAATGAAGCATTTTCATAATTGACGTTGACACTGCTATAGGCTGGTTTTCCGTGTATCCTTTTAATTAGGTGACCATTTACATTGTGTGGAGAGAATTATTCTCAAAGGAGTATGCTTGAAAATAAACTTAGCATTTGTTTCTTTAGTTTGCATTTCACAAAATTCTGTCGAGTTATGAAACAATAAGTTTGATAAACATTTCACTTTAGGTAAGATCGACATTTGATTAGTGTACCAAAGAAACAAGAAAGAAATCCAATGACACTGATCTTTGTCTATTAAGTGAAGAAAATCTTGGTATAAGTATACATGTTCTGGGAGCTTGAAGGAAACAATACGATTTAGTGATAAATAACCCAAATTGGTTACTTGGTACAGAGGATTTATGTTTTGTGGAAGAATAAATGGAATGTCTCATAAAATAGATAGCGTATGAATGCTGGAATTATACTCTAAAAGAAGAGTTTCCGTAGTAGCATAAAATAAACCTAAGTCTTTATTTGTAAGTTATAAGTTACCACAGAATTTTCTACAGGAAACGGTATGCACATATTCAAACATATATATCAGCACCATCCTGGATAAAAACAAATCTGATATACCATGTAATTTTTCTCTGCATGATTTGACTCCTTACTCATATATGTGTGGCTTCGGGATCGATATCTATATTTAAACGGAAAATTGTACTATCATTTATGTACAGTACAAAGGCGTTAATCATTAACTTTGTTTTTTGCACTCACTCCTATAACTTGTTTCTAACAAGGGCGCTAGCCACAAAATCCGGCGCTTATTCCACCATAACTTATGCCAACTTATTGGACCGAAATCCGGGTGTCGACATACACAATTTTCATCCACACATATCTCATGTAATAATAACCATTTTAGCATGGGGGCAATTTAAAGTGCATTCTCATAACAAACTTAACCATTTAATTTTAAGGTAGAGCAGCAAATGTGTTAAGATGGATAGTTTTGATTGGATAAATAAAACTAGAGATATCAGATCAGATAATTACCCAAAACTGGTGCTGTGGCCTTACGTCAAATTCGATAACAACTGTCATATTGAATTTTGAAGTTAGGTTATGAATTGATTGAATTTGGTAATGAAGTCGAATAATAAAAAGTGTATTATCAATTTGTAATCAGCATGTACTCACCCATATTTTGATCAGTGAAGATTTGAGTTCACTCCTCTTTTTTTGGCCACCTACCTTTTCCTCCTAGTTTTGGTAGCGTCATTTCTTCCGCTTACAATTACATTTTTAGAATTACCTCATAACTTGAAGTAGGAAGTGTTTGTTATTGCCTTGACACATTGCTACATAACATAAGTTATATTTCCTATTAAAAGAATGTTTTATCTAGACATAGTTTTGAATTGTTACGAGACTTCCTTAATTTCTTTACACGTGTGAACGACCTAACAGCACCAGATTGGGAATTGAGTTTTATTTGCATTTAAAATATGAAAGTTTACAAAATATTAATGTCAAAATTAATAAAATATTATTTGCCCTTTACCAAATCGCTTCAGTCATATTACACTACAATCAGCTAGAAACAGAAGACGAATAGAAAAAGAGGATAACTAATTGTAAGGAGCAGATTGAAACTTTGTTTACGTATTTCAGGACGAATGATGGATTCACTATTTAGGAAGACCCCGGAGAATGCTGGATAAGTGGACAAAGATGAAAGAGAGTCTTGTGTATTTGGTATATATTTGATGGTCAAGTAGAAGTAGCTTGTGGTTGGCAATTATGTACTTCTTGTTACCATATAGATTAATGGAAGTTGTATAATATAGAGATCATGATTACTAATTAATAATAAAAATAAATGAATATATGAATTGTTAATAGTTACAGATGCAAAATAAGTTCTATAGAAATTTAGAAGGAATCCTGAGAGCTGAATATCTTGTTGGTACAGTGCAGATTGAGTTTATAACTGTTGTTTCAACCTAATGAAGATTCGCTTGAATAATATTAGAAGTAAATCCTTGCGAATACAGTTCCTGTCTTACTCTAACCCTTGCAGTTGTTGATTTATTCTACCTAGTATAACATTACAAAACAACTACAAATTATTAAATCTCTCTTAAGCATGTACAAAAGGTAGTTTTTTAGATGAAAACTTACCAACTTATTTATGAAAAGCATAATGTATTTCATAATCTTCTCAGTTTTTTATTTACCTTGATACGCCTTTGCTACTCTTAATTAATAAATAAAACACGCTGAAATTTTCTATCATACAAATAACACCAGGGTAATATTGGTTTACATTCATTATCACCAAACATATAGTGTTGTCAGGTCAACATAAAAGTGTACTTTTTTCAAATGGCACTACGTTAGCTTGTTACACATTTCAGACAAAAACACACAATATCGCAGTTATGGTTCAGTTTTGCAAACTCAGGAAGCTTTGGGTTCTTCTACAATAGTAGTAACGCAAGTGAAACAAACAAGAAAATGTACATATAAAGTACCTTAGTGTCAAGTGCTATGATAATCATATGAAGAATTTCTAACGAACGGGAACAAGGTTACAAAGAAGTCAAAAATTCGAATTTTTTAAAAAGGTTTTGGTTCAAAAAGTTACTTAAATAAGTATTCTACCACATCCAATTACATGGATGTTTTTTTTTTCAAAAGATGAAAAGATAATATTGCCGTTCACAACAAGTTGATGTCTCAATGTTAACTGCCGTGTGGCTGGGTGCTATATGAAGGCGGAGGAGGCAAACATAAATTAATTATTTGCATAAAGAGAGTGAGGGAGAGAGAAAACAAAAAAAATATTAAATAAAACAATTCTGCTCCCTCAATATGTAACGGCTACGCCCTTGCACACTATACATGAATATTATCAAAATTCTCTCTTGCTAATTTTCACCTTCCTCCTCTTCTTCACTTCTGTACTTGTGGGTATTTATTTATTCTCCCCTACCCCTTTGAGGAGTCCCAACACACAATAGCACTGTGAAATCTCAAATCAGGCATCTGAAAAACAAGACATCTAAGCCTATAAAACATAGCAAAATTTGTCTACTCACCATCTGCCTTCCAGAAAACTTTAGTTAATTATCAACTTCTATTTCATAAAAAAACAATATATTGCCTATATATGTTGCCACGAAACAAAACAAAAAAGATAAGAAGAAAAAAATAACTTTTACAGCATCGTGGGATCTCCACTCTAATAACTTTTGAATTTGGTTTTGGCACTTGTTTCCTTTTTTTAAAAAAAATGTTCACAGTTTATTATACACCACGACTATGTGGTAGAGTTCCTACTAGTACCAAAAAAATCACATGACGGAAGTCTTTCCACATGAAAAGTTCCAATTATTTCCGTCTATCCTAGAATTCCCTCTCTTCCCATGAGAGAATGACACCGATGCCTTTTGGTATCTGATGGCTTTAATATGCATTGTCCATCACTTCATTTGAATTTAACTGCAGTGCTGCAAAGTGAGTAAGCACGTACTAATATTTTTTTTCTAAAACAACTATGTCCAAAGTAGAATGTTATAATGAGAGTTCTTGAAACTGATGCTTCATGATGTTGGCGCAATCATGCTATCACTTATGGAAAGGACAAAATATTCTACTACACTCGTTGTTAGTCCATTTCCGTACAGTTCATAGAAGATTTTATTTAAAAAAAATAACCATGTAATAAGTAGTTCATACTATCACTGAACTTATTTTCAAACGAAAAAAAATAAATTAAACAAAATAACTGTTCACTATCTCTGCCGCCAATTTACATAATTATTTATAATTTGTACGATGTCTGTATGCACTTATTAAGCACTAGTTTTCATCTTAAAAACTAGATCTCTATTCAAAACGTAGAACACTAGTTCTTACTAAAATACACTGAAAAAAACAATATTCGTTGGTGACTTCACCAACACCATTCTTGAAAACACAAACTGAACACAAAAAAAGCTAAGACCAATTTCCCCAGATCTTTCTGTCTTGAAGCTAAAACCGAACTGCCTCGTCACCCTTCAAATTCTTTGCTCCTAGTTATGTAAAAAGAAAAAAAACTGCCACCCACTTGCTCTGCAGGAATTCAGAGGACTTCCTCTCACCCCTAGTTCTTCTTGTGTGGCCTCTTGACCTGTCCACTGTGGGGGCCATAAAACAGCCTTCGAAACGTAGTGACTGCCAACTAACGAATTCTGTTCGCTTCAAGTAAGCAGACCCTTCAGCATTTGCTATTTCACTCAGATGTTTCACCTTCCAGAAACAGTTTTTGAGATTTTTCTTTCTATTTTTATTTAAAAAAAATAAAGTATGAAATTCATTCTCTCGGAAGGTACCGATGAAACATAAAATACTATTAATTTCGAGCGTTTCCAAGAACATGCAGGTATAATGCATACATATAATATATAATTAACTAATAAAAATAAAAAAAATACGATATAAATAGAGTTCATTTAAATAATAATATGCAAATTAATCCAAGTCAATCTTGCCTTTTACAAATTCCCCCCCTGGTAATTTGAATTTTTGCTATTGCTCCAATTCAAATTTCCAGCAGAGAAGATTGACCTTCTATTAACTCTTAACAACATTACCCAATACAAATTGTGAAAATACTAAATCGATTAAAGTATATGCTCCATTAACTTGATACCTATATATATAAAAATGTATAAAAGTACAAAAATATGATTTGGATGAGATATAATAATATACGATGCAAATTAACTAAACCTAATAGTTATAATGCTCTATACTTTCTACCTTAATAGATGTGTGTTCACCTCCTAAAAATTATAACTACTAATAACGATACAGATGGAAGATGTGAAAACCTCGTCACCTTATAAATTTACGTCTTCCTATCTGTGCTCATTCTTGATCAATTTTCTTCTCTGCTTCTCTTGCTTTTATCTGCTCACGGGAAATATAACGCTTTAATAAGTAAGCATTTCTTTTCATACGAACTTCTTTTGTTGCTGGCTCTGCTAGTGTGTACACATTTTTGCTCGTCTTTTCAGTTACCAACAATGGTCCGGAATACAGTAGTAATAATTTCTTAGACACCCCTGTAAGAGTGTCGGACTTGGGAAATGTCCTAACCAACACTAGATCCCCAACTTTGTACTCTACAAGTTGGTGATGTTCATCATAGTACTTCTTTCGCGCAACTGCTTTCTTCCGCAGATTTTTCCCTGCTACTTCTATATAATAGTGTGTGTCTCTTGGTCTCTCGATCTCTGGGATTTCGAATAATTTAGCGACATCTTTGGACAATGACTGGCCAAAATGTGCTTCATAAAGAGAGACCCCAGTGGTAAGATGTTTCGAAGCGTTGAGGCACCTCTCAACCTTATCTAGATACTTAGGCCACATGCGGTGATTATCATAACAGTACTTCCGAAGCATGCGGACAGTCGCTTTCACTGCTACCTCAGCCATTTCGCCTTGTGGGTAGTAAGCAGTCGACATCACATGTTTTATACCTAAGTTTGACATTTCCCTCTTCCACTGGGCAGAGGTAAATTGGGTGCCTTTATCCGTTAGAATGAATTCCACACTTGGGCACAGCTTAAGAAATTCTTTGAGCTTCCGAAGAGCCGTAGTAGATGTGGCTCTTTTACAAGCATATAAGCCTACTAACTTTGAAAAGGCGTCTAAGAACACTAAGATGTAGTGGACTCCCCCTACTCCTTTCACGAGTGGTCCACACCAATCCATGCAAACGAGGTAACTGGGGCGGCTTACCACTATTGGGTTAAGTGGTCCAGACAGATAAGTATGAGGAGGAGTTGCTTTTTGGCAAACATCACAAGAAGCGCAGAACTTTCGTATGCTGGCTCTCATCTTTGGCCATACGAAGTATTCAGCCAAAAGTGGTAATAATTTACTCGCCGATACATGCCCACAGTCTGTGTGGTAGTATTCTAACAATGGTGGAACTAAAACTTCGGGGATACAGATACGAATCCCATCACGGTCGCGTTTACACAGTCGGCCAATTAAAATTTCATACCTGTGACGTGAACTGATAACCTTTTGGGAAACCTCATTATTCTCCACTTTCTTTTTTATTGGTTCATACATGTTATCGGATGATTGCATTTCAGGAAGAATAGCAATTAGTTTCCGTAACTCGCACGGCACTTCTGTCAGTATGGACATTAATGACTCATTTATTAATGGTTTCCTGGTGATCGCGAGATTGTCATCCGTGTGTGGCGGATAACGTGAGTGGTAATCACTCTTGTTATCACTTGACCGTACATATTCAAATTCGAAGTCGAAGCTCGCTAAAGCTAAGACCCATCTCGTTATTTGATTCGTCAAGCGGCACAACAATATGAATTTAAGCGCCTGATGATCGGAGCGAATTTTAAATTTGTTTCCGATCAAATATCGTTTGAATTTAGTAACTCCGTCAATTAGGCCTGCAAATTCTTTTTCTGTTATCATATAATTACGTTCCGCTGCATTGAATACACGTGACGTAAATCCTATGATACGTGTGTATCCATTTTCTTCTTCCTGAAAAAGATGAGAAGAACATGCGATATCGGATGCGTCAGTTTCTAAAATTAATTGTCGATCTGGAAGTGGGCGCTTGAGAACAACTTCCTCTTGGAAAATTTCTTTGATTTTCTCCATGGCTTCGGTATGACATTTTTTCCATTTAAACTTCACTCCCTTTTTAAGCAGTTGGAACAATGGAAAAAGTACTTGTGAATACTTCTGACTGAAGCATCGGTAGTACTGACAGTACCCAATAAAGGATCTTAACTCTTTGACATTTTTAGGAATTCTGAATTCCATTACTTTTTTCACCTTATCTGCATCTTTCCCGATTCCATTTTGAGACAGTTCATATCCTAAGATATTTACTTTTGGTCTAGCAAATTTACATTTCTTTAACCTTAGTGTTAGACCACCAGCCGCGAATAATTTTAGCACTTTGTCTATGTGTTCTTAAGGTTCTTCAAAGCTTTTGCTCCCTAAAATTATGTCATCCACATAGCATCCACAAAATTGACGCACTTCCGGTTCCAGTATGGAGTCAAGTGCCCGGACGCATGAGGCGAGACTTTGTTTCGTACCAAATGGTAGTTTAACAAAAACATAGGATATGCCTTCATGCAAGAATCCGAAGTACTTTTGATCGCTTTCCTTTATTTTTACCTGCAAGAAAAATTCTACACAGTCCATAGACGAAAAATAAGCATTGTCGCTCAGATCTTCCAACAATGATAAAGGAGGAATTGGTCGGTCTGTTTCTGAGGCTGAAACTTGATTTAGTTTTCTTCCATCCAGACAAACTCGTATTTTCCCTCCACTCTTTGGTATGCAGACCAAAGGGTGGGAATGCGAACTTGGGCTCTTTTTTAATTATTCCCCATGCCAGCCATCTGTTAATTTCGTTCGCTACCTGATTTTTATACTTAATAGGAAATGGGTACATTTTCGTATGAATCGTGCTTGAGTCATTGACCACTATCGAATGCTCATAATTCGCAATGCATCCTGGTTTGATGTCAAAAATTGATTTATGCTTTGTTAGTAACTTCCTCAATTTATCTCTCTCTATAGAAGATAGGTCGGTGTAGCTTTCAACAAATTCATTGATTTCTTGGGTAGTTGCTTGGGTATTAACTTTGGCCCATTCATTTGGCGAGTATACTTGATTGTCCAGCTCCAATGGAGAGGGATACACCCCGTCGTCCAAATTAGTCCTTACCCGGGTTGCCGTACTACTTGCGGTCTTACTATCCTCGGTGTAGGCTGCAAATATGGGAGCGGCATGACGTCTTTCCTGAGACGTAACTTCATAATCAAACACCCCTGACACCCCATTATTTACCCATAGCTCTGAACAATCTTCTTCCCATTCAATGTTTCGGAGTACTAGATCCCTACCTTCTACGGTGACGTCTCTGAATGAAATCTCTACATCGTGAGGATGTTTTAAATGTAATACTCCCTTATCATAATTTAGAGTTGCACTACTTTCCGCAAAGAAATTTGAGCCAATCAGCAATGCACGATTCAGACCATCCACTATTATACCCACTGTATAAAAAGCTTTCCCATTTACTATAATTTCCAACATAGTTTGGCCTAAAATACTGGCTGCTTTCTTACCAAAAGTTGACGTAACTCGGATATTGTTAGCTCTCAAGAATGGAGGAGGTGGGGAATATTTTCTAACTTTATTCGAAAGCTCTAATGATATGGCGGAAATACTAGCACCAGAATCGAGAAGGGCGCAGACCGACTGCGCGTATAAAATTACTTCTAGTTCTGGAAGGGTAATAATATTATTTTTGGGAATAGGTTCATTACTAGTATCCAAAAGCCTATCAAAAATCCCATTTGCCTCTGAAAACATTTCTCTATTTATCTTTACTTCCTTCCCATTTCTAAAAAGTAATTTTACCGAATTCAATTTTTCATTAAAATGTGGTTTAGAAATAATTTCCATACATTTGACACAATTTCCTGTCTTTTCACTTTCATTCAATGCTAATGTTTTCACGGCGGTCTCATTATCACACTCAGTGATTTCCATACTAAGATTTTGCACACACTTAGGATATTTATTCGTCGACTCAGTCAAAAGTAACTCACAAGGTTCCAACTTACTGTCGTCCTTCGTGTGTGCGAGGCGACCTCATTGTGGTGGGGAACGACCACCCCTACCCCTAGGTTCCTGCACACGATCTTGAGGCGAATACTGTGGGGTATTACCATCGTAGGCCTCTAACAACTGAACCTGTTCTTCCCCCCTGAAGTCAGTCCTGTTATTCTTATTACAATTTCTTGCACCTCTCCGCTGTCCTCGTGTACCTCGAGAAGGTGCTTCGTTCTGTGAATAGCTTCCTCTCCCACGCGACCTAGCTTGGTTTTCTGGCTGGTTAGCTTGACGACGCGGAGGGCTAGTCCGGTGGCTACGCTCACTTCCTCTTTCATATGGATTGTTATGGTTCCTATTACGCTTGTTAAATTTCCGTGGGCTTCTTGGCTTATGGTCAGGGGAGCTTTCAGAGTGTTCACACTCTACTTGCATCATATTTACTCCTTTCCTCATGATGCCATAAGAATCTTTTTCTCTCATGTACTCCAACTCAGAAACGACATTTAACAACTCTGAGACAGTTTTCGGTCTCGCTGAGACAATTGACCTAAAAAGCCAGTTTTGGAAATGTCTGGGTAGGACTTTTAACAACGTAGCTTCGTCCATCGGAGGATCCAAAATACTGTTGCGATGTAGTAACTCTAACAAGTACTGTGACGGCATTTTGTTGCTCTTATAGTCATAGTGAGCAATTAGAATATTTGCTCTCAAGTTAGCCAGTCGTTCTTGGCTTAGATAAGTGTCACGGAAGTGACTCACGAAGCTCTCATATGAGGTTATCTTGTTAGAGGTCACTCGAAACCACTGAAGGGCACTGTTTCTCAAACATTTTCCCACGAGGTTAAGCTTCAATTCCTCGGGTACACTTGTCATCTCAAAATATCGTTCCAAGTCTATGACAAAATTGTGAGTCAGTACCTCACTCTCATTTCCCGAATAGGTAGGTAAAGAAAGGTCCCGGTGTATGAACCCCATAGCAGCTGCAAGTTGCATCGTATTCGCGTGTCCAGTCGCACAACCAGACGATGTGGATGGTTTCTGACTAACAGTAGGAGTCACTGTCTCATGATTATCTCTTGCGTTTTCTTGAGAGGGAACCTGCGAGTCGCATCCTGAAGACTGAGATGGCGCAGATGATTTTTCGTTACGCTGTGAGTCAGTGGAAATATTGGCCAATTTCTCAGCAACTATTTCAGCTGTCTCACGCTGAAGTGTCTCCTTCCACTGCGCCCAACTATTCTGGATCTTTTCGCAAGTGCGTTCCATCATCTCAGTGCACTCTGAACGTACCTCTTCAAGATGCGTTTCCTGCAGAGTTTCTTCCCTAGCTCGCGTTATCTCTCTCAGATTCACCTTGACTCGTTCGACCTCATTCGTGATTCTTTCGACCGAATTTCTTAACGTATTCACCCGACTATCAACATTCTGTAGCCCCTCAGACAACTGTTGTACTTCAGTGTTAATTTCCCAACACTGACCATCTACATTGTTTTCTAACTCCTCAAACCTCTGGCCTGTCTCACGGATCCGATAAAGTCAACTCTTTTTCTGTTCTTGCCATATTGTCTCCTACTGTCTCCCTCATACGGGCCATTTCCTCCACTAAAATTCTACTATTTTCCTCTCTCAACTCACCTATCTGATGTGAGACATCCTGTCTCACCTGATATATGCTTCTTTCTACATTCTCATTCGACTCCTGTCTCACCTGTTCTAACCTCTGTTCTAATTTCAAAGTCTCTCTGGTGAGTTGTTCCCTAGTCTCTTTTAGTCCCTGTTCTAGTCTTTCGTTATTAGCCTGCATTTTGTTTTCTAAATTGTTTTCTAAACGCAAGCTTGTCTCGTGAGCTTCTTGCCTAGCCTGATCTAACTTCTGATTCGTTTGTTCTAATTTCGCCTCTAAATTCTGGTTAGCCTGTCCTAGTTTCTCTATCTTCTGAAAAAGAAGATCCACCCACGCTGGTCTACTATCTTCACCCTGACATTCTTTTCCTGCAATACGATTTCCCTCAGCCTTACCGGTGTCTACCTCCAGAGGCGTGGTGCTTCCGCCTGAAGGAGTATTACTTTCAGCGCTCCGAACATCCGCGAGTGTGACATCTATTTCTCCGTCACCTTCTAAGAGGTTTTCGCTTCGTTGCGCATGCTCTTCTAATGTTAAATCCATTTCGATTTTTCTTGTCTGTGATCGTGTTCTCACCATACGACAATCCTAACAAACGAACAAATTCGTCCTAAAATTTCTATACAACAAAATATCTCCCCCCAAAACACTAAATTTCACAACATTAAATTATTTTCAAGACATCTATTAACATACATTTTAACTGCACTATTCTTGGAAATTGCCAGGGAACACATACACATACCGCGAAGGTTACACGTTAAAATTTTGTGTTATTGTGTGCTGGTATCGGCTCTATAAAGCATCTAAGACTAATGCAAAAGAAGCCTGCCACGCTAGGTGCTATGCCAAAGAAAATTGCACACAAGAGTGTAAACTCCAAGAGCCATTTCACACTGGGCGCCACGTTTTTGTTAACTGCCGTGTGGCTGGGTGCTATATGAAGGCGGAGGAGGCAAACATAAATTAATTATTTGCATAAAGAGAGTGAGGGAGAGAGAAAACAAAAAAAAATATTAAATAAAACAATTCTGCTCCCTCAATATGTAACGGCTACGCCCTTGCACACTATACATGAATATTATCAAAATTCTCTCTTGCTAATTTTCACCTTCCTCCTCTTCTTCACTTCTGTACTTGTGGGTATTTATTTATTCTCCCCTACCCCTTTGAGGAGTCCCAACACACAATAGCACTGTGAAATCTCATATCAGGCATCTGAAAAACAAGACATCTAAGCCTATAAAACATAGCAAAATTTGTCTACTCACCATCTGCCTTCCAGAAAACTTTAGTTAATTATCAACTTCTATTTCATAAAAAAAAAAACACTTTATTGCCTATATATGTTGCCACGAAACAAAACAAAAAAGATAAGAAGAAAAAAATAACTTTTACAGCATCGTGGGATCTCCACTCTAATAACTTTTGAATTTGGTTTTGGCACTTGTTTCCTTTTTAAAAAAAAATGTTCACAGTTTATTATACACCACGACTATGTGGTAGAGTTCCTACTAGTACCAAAAAAATCACATGAAGGAAGTCTTTCCACATGAAAAGTTCCAATTATTTCCGTCTATCCTAGAATTCCCTCTCTTCCCATGAGAGAATGACACCGATGCCTTTTGGTATCTGATGGCTTTAATATGCATTGTCCATCACTTCATTTGAATTTAACTGCAGTGCTGCAAAGTGAGTAAGCACGTACTAATATTTTTTTCTAAAACAACTATGTCCAAAGTAGAATGTTATAATGAGAGTTCTTGAAACTGATGCTTCATGATGTTGGCGCAATCATGCTATCACTTATGGAAAGGACAAAATATTCTACTACACTCGTTGTTAGTCCATTTCCGTACAGTTCATAGAAGATTTTATTTAAAAAAAATAACCATGTAATAAGTAGTTCATACTATCACTGAACTTATTTTCAAACGAAAAAAAATAAATTAAACAAAATAACTGTTCACTATCTCTGCCGCCAATTTACATAATTATTTATAATTTGTACGATGTCTGTATGCACTTATTAAGCACTTCAGTTTTCATCTTAAAAACTAGATCTCTATTCAAAACGTAGAACACTAGTTCTTACTAAAATACACTGAAAAAAACAATATTCGTTGGTGACTTCACCAACACCATTCTTGAAAACACAAACTGAACACAAAAAAAAGCTAAGACCAATTTCCCCAGATCTTTCTGTCTTGAAGCTAAAACCGAACTGCCTCGTCACCCTTCAAATTCTTTGCTCCTAGTTATGTAAAAAGAAAAAAAAACTGCCACCCACTTGCTCTGCAGGAATTCAGAGGACTTCCTCTCACCCCTAGTTCTTCTTGTGTGGCCTCTTGACCTGTCCACTGTGGGGGCCATAAAACAGCCTTCGAAACGTAGTGACTGCCAACTAACGAATTCTGTTCGCTTCAAGTAAGCAGACCCTTCAGCATTTGCTATTTCACTCAGATGTTTCACCTTCCAGAAACCGTTTTTGAGATTTTTCTTTCTATTTTTATTTAAAAAAAATAAAGTATGAAATTCATTCTCTCGGAAGATACCGATGAAACATAAAATACTATTAATTTCGAGCGTTTCCAAGAACATGCAGGTATAATGCATACATATAATATATAATTAACTAATAAAAATAAAAAAAATTACGATATAAATAGAGTTCATTTAAATAATAATATGCAAATTAATCCAAGTCAATCTTGCCTTTTACATCAACCATTCAAAAATATGATAAACGTTGGTAAATTTTGCAAAACTTTTAAAACGCATGTAACTGGGAAAACTTCCATTGTAACTACCAAAACGTATTGCTGTGACATCAAGGGAACAAAGGAAATTAACAATCATTTTCAAAATTTCCAAGAAATATGCCATTTTAAGCAGTATATCAATTTCCACCCACGTTCTTCATATCTCCGTTACTGTTTGAGATTTCCAGGACAGCTTATTGAATTGCTGTAAACGTCATTATGATTTTTACGTCTTTTGGAAATCATTCATATGATTGGATCTAGTACTTACGTAAGTCAAAATTTTAACTCGTTCTGACTTTGTTCCAGTTAGTTAAAATATCTCATACCATGATCCATGTATTCGACAGTACGATATTTTAGATGTGCGTTATCCCATTTGTCTCGCTTGCCTTGTTATTATTGTAGACACTTCCAAATTTTTGGTGTTTGTGATATTGTAGCGTAATTAGTTTGCAATGATTAGTAATTACTAGCAATAATTAGTAGAACTATCATAATTAGTTTGCACTCAACAATAACTGTGGTATTGTATGTTTACGTTTAATACATGCATTGCCCCGTATGCAATAATCTTATTTATTTGTGAACAACATGATAGACATAAGCCCAATTATAGTGTTGGTATCTTACAAACAAATTTGCAATAGTTTTCCTAAACATATTGTAGTTCATATTACAGATATTAATTTCTTTGTGTTTGCTACACATTTTGTTATAGGAAGAGCACATTATCCAGATTAGTGACTTCAATAATACGTAGATTCTTTCTTTCTTTCTTTTTTTTTTTTTTTTTTGCAATAGAACAGACTAAAGTTATTAACACGAGGTATGTGCCGGGACACGAATATTTAGTGTCGATATCAGATCCACACAGTTAAGCTCGTTTTGTATTATTTTATATAGAAAAATCAGATCTATTACATTACGCCTTTGTTCAAGTACAGGGACAGAAAAGTTATCTATTAATGTAAGATAGTTTTCATAAGATGGGTAGGTTCCAGTTCTGTTGTATGATCTATCTATTAAAATGCTACAATAGCAATTAAAAACGCCTGAGCTCCAACCTATAACTTTGGCTTTCAAATCTTTCATTTACGGTTATGTGTGATTTCACGTTTAACAGAGACAAACATTTACATTATGTGTACTTTAAATAAATTAGTTAACTAGATCTTTTACATAAAGTTTATAACATAAAATTATTGATCAAAGCCTTTGTATTTTAATTAGCCTTCTCTAAAATCAATGCATGTGAATTGTGCTCCCATCTTCCGAGTTCTTTTAAACTATATGTTGTGGACGTTTATATGTTTGTGGTCAATCCTTTCGACAATGAGATCTCGGAAACTACAGGCTCTAGAAAGATGACGTTTTCACTGATCGATTGCAAATTTTGCGTAGATAGTCCAGTTCTAATTGAATATTTTAAAAACATGGCCGTTATTTCTTTATTACATTTTAGGGTACACTGGAAGCGTAACTAAAACATCATATCATACGCGTTATACATACCAACACCACACTTTTGTATACAGGGGTCGCACATGTCTCAGGTGTTTGTTTCATGGCCAAATAATAATGAAGAAGGAAGGATAACCATTTCTCCAGTCTAAGATGAATTTTTATTTTTGGAGTGTTTTGCCCAATGAACACCATACATAACTGCCATTATAATTAATTGTGTATGTAATGTATTTGCTTATTACATCCTGCATGCAAGAAGAAAGAAAACACTGGTCATGCATTAATTAGAAACTCCAACCGGAAGTAGGCTCAAATCTTGCAAACGTTGCGAGATATGGAGAGAAAAATAATCGATAAAATCTCCCCTTTATGATACGCCTTGCCGATTTTTTTCAAGACTTCTTTCACTTGTGTCTGTAAAGAGACATGTCCAGATGTTGTGAGGAATGAGAAGGATATTTATGCTCATATGCGATTGATGCGCTGTATAGAGAGCGCAGGTTCAGCTAGTAAGTATTTGAAAAATTTAAATTCGATTTTGTTTCCAGTTGGTGTCGGTATTACTGTCGCGGTGGCTTCCTGATCACAGCACCATATTCCAATTTTGATCGGACATAGGAGTAATATTTGGTCTAGGAATTAATTCGTGCGGGGGACAAGAGATGGCGCAACGAACGGAGCGTCCCACAGTTCCGTGTATCCACACATGTGTTGCAAACCCCTGTCATCGCGTATCGTTCGTAGTATAGGGCAGTGGATTAAAGCGTCAACAACACCAGTTTGTAGTTAAGTGAACATGGCGCAATTTGTGCCTGATAAAGTGTTCTTGCGGGGTGTCCTGGTGCATTGCTTTAACATGCAGAAAAGTGCGACTGAAAGTCATCGTATTTTGGTGGAAGTGTATGGTGACCATGGTCTAGCTGAGCGAACGTGCCAGAAGTGGTTTGCACGGTTTAGAAGTGGTGATTTCGGCTTGGCAGACCAAGAGCGAGCTGGACAGCCAAAAAAAATTCAAGACGAAGAATTGACAGCATTGTTCGAGCAGGATTCGTGTCAAACGCAGGAACAACTTGCAGCAGCATTAGGCGTTGATCAAACAACAGTCTCCAAACGCTTGAAAGCCATGGGAATGATTCAAAAGATGTCACATTGGGTTCCAAATGAATTGAAAGACAGAGACGTTGAAAGACGAAAAACCATTTGCGAATTGCTGCTTCAACGACAGAGCAGAAAGGGGTTTCTGCATCTAATTATTACGGGTGATGAGAAGTGGATCCATTACGAGAACCCTAAACGAAAAAAGGCCTGGGTGAAACCAGGTGAACCAGGTCCATCACAACCAAAACGAGATATTCACTGTGCAAAGGTTATGCTGTGCATATGGTGGGATATGAAAGGTGTGGTGTACTATGAGTTGCTGCAACCGGGTGAAACTATGAATGGAGAACGTTATCGACGACAATTAATGCGTTTGAAGCAAGCTCTGGCCAGAACACGTCCAGAATGGGAGAACAGATATGATAAACTTATTGTTCAACATGATAACGCTTGCCCACATGTCGCAAAACCGGTCAAAACCTATTTAGAAAATGTCGGATGGGAAGTTTTACCCCACCCGCCGTATTCACCAGACGTTGCTCCTTCGGACTACTACTTGTTCGATTGCATGAACAACGATTTGATTGGACAGCGGTTTACTTCTTCAGAAGATATCGAAACATGGGTCTCTGACTGGATCGCTTCCAAGGATGAGGACTTCTTTCGCCACGAAATCCGTACATTGCCTGACAGATGGGCGAAAGTGGTGGCTTGCGATGGACAATATTTTTCTTAAGGTATTTATGTATTTTGTGTTTGTACTACAGCTTCAATGTGTGCGTACCAACCGCACGAATTAATTCCTAGACCAAATACATTTTTGTTAGTGTGGTAATATTGCTAAACTCCTCTAAATTCGAATTATGAACCCTACCACTAACATTTTTTTTTCTTTAAACACCGTAATAATTTGTATATACAAAACATGTGTCTCGTGGTGAATACTTTATTTAATCATATATATTGTAACTTCTTAAAAGGCTTAAATTTACTTGTCTAAAAAGCTATGAGAACTTCATGCTTATTAGAATCATTTAGTGAAGTAACTAATTTTACCCACAAGATGGTCCTTGACAATGATTTCGTTCTGATACAATATTTTGAACGGAAAACATGGTTTTGTATAAATATATTTAAGCATTACACAAAATAGAAATAGTAAGTATTGTGCGTTTTTAACTTCTCTGTTTTAACAAGGAACTGTGGTGGCTCAGTGGTAGAGCGTTCACATCTGGTGCTCGGGGTCTCTGGTTCGATCCCAGATCGGGCCAAGTGAACTTTCTGGTGGACAAACACCATGTGCGTGGGTTTTCTCGGGGTTCTCCCGTTTCCTCCAACTTTCTTCATTTCATTCATTATTTCATCATCACCGTCTCTTTTAGTCCGGCTGGTATAACCGTGGGAAGTAAAATTCAAAGATTTCATTTTCTCTGTTTTACACAATGTAATCTAACGGAGAAACATGACAGATGAGAGAAAATATTGCTGGAGGATTGGATGTAATGTAAGAGAAATTAGAAACAAGAAAGCACGATTTGTATCCTATAAAACTTTAAACATATCGTAACTTTAAAATGACAATCGCATTGAAACGTGACTGGAACACTGTATCTATCGCAGATATATTCATACAGGATTCTCTAAAAGAAAGTTTTCCTGTTATTTTCGAATCCTTACAAGGGAACCTTCCGAAAATGATAGTTGCAGTGAAAGATGTGACCTATGCCAATTGAAAGAGCTGTAACAGAGATGTTCATTCCCAAAAAATTAGCTGCCCATAGCAATAGGTTCAAGAAATATAAAGGGTGGAAGTTCGGGAAACAGCAAGGTTGAACAAGGGGGAAAAGTGCAAATTCCGCAAAAGAAAGGGGGGCAGGGCAAAATACAATGCTGACAAACGATGTATAGAAAGAGGCTTGCCACAATAGGGAACAAATGAAGGCCACCAGTGGGGTTAACAGTGTTGCCAACTGCAACGAAAAGTACATGTTTTGCAAAGAGCACTATATGAAGTGAGTACAATATTCAGTGTCAACCTGTCATGTAGAACATAAGATCTGGCGTGTATAATCAGTGGTACAATCTAACAAAAGAAAATATTTAAAAAAACAGAAGTACGAAAAATACGGAAAAGACGGAGTTGGTCATAATGCGCCACATTTGATCACGAGCTGTGCATATTAGAATGAACAAAACAAGAAGCACCGACTATGCAGGAAACCGACGTATTTAGAGTCGAAAAGAAAAACGAGTTCCAAAGTTGGCAACACTGGCCATGAAAATCCAGACAAGTCTAATATAGTTATGCCACTCGCTTCACAAAAGGAAAATTCCGGCAACAGGCATCACTCGGAATGCATCAATGCTAGAGTGGCATACCAGGCATGAAATGGTTGGGTTGAGCCAACAACCGATAATAGAAGTAGTGAACATTATGTCATGGTTGCGTCGTATGTGGGAATATACAGGGTGTCCCACCAAACTTTGTGACCTGAAAGATTTGCGAAACGAACAAAAATGCGACGGATCCAGTTGTGCAGGAATATACCAATGTCAGGGGTTGATAAAAGTCTGTGAGGAGCAAGTGCCCCAAGGATCCCCATCATAGGGCCCCAGGAGCCAACTTCAAACTTTCAAATGGCAACAGGGACCGAGTAGTACCTCTCTCGATAGATCATGAAATGATAGGAACATTTGCTATATGAAGCATGTTTTTTTCAAAATGGCCGCCACAAATATATGTTGTGTCTTAACATGGCATCGAACATTGTGATCTCAAATTGCTGCGAAGCGAAAAGAGACGTTTCAAATCCAATTCCACACGAGTGTACTCATGTCAAGGGCCAAGAAAACTTTGTAAGAAGCAAGTCCCCAAGGGCCCCCATCATAAGGCTCGAGGGGTCAACCGCAACATTTCAAATGGGAACAAGGGGCGGATGATATTTCTCTGGATAGATACAACACCGCCTATAAGAAACATTTGCTATATGAAGCACGGGTTTCAAAATGGCAGCCGAAAGTGCACATTGTTCTTGTCACCGTGCAGATATTTTTGGCGGTCATTTTGAAATCCCATATAGTAAATATTTCTGATATGCGTTGTTGCATATTCCAAGATTTATCGAAAGAAATATAACTCGACCGATGGTGCTATTTGAAATTTTGAAGTTGGACCCTGGGACCCTATGATGGGGGACTTGGGAGCACTTGCGTCTCACAGAAGTTTGTCGCCCGCTGACATGGGCACATTCTTGCACAACTGGACGTGTCACATTTTTTTCGCTTTGAAACTATTTCAGTCGCAGAGTTAGGTGGGACACTCTGGATATATCATATAGGCGGTGATAGTACTGCAGACAGCAACACACAGCAGATCAAGCCTTTGATTATGTTTGCTTTCTACAGGTGTGGATATGTGATAGAAACACCACCAAAGGCTCCGACACCTCTAGAGTACTGTTTCGAGACATTCACAGGCGATCATTGTACCATGTGTGACGGATTGGTAGTATTCCGCTGTGCTCACTGCAAATGTATCTTCTGTTTGGACGATTGTCTCATCGAACAATTGCACATACAATGCGAAGGCTAATGTCTGTTGCCGGAATTTTCTTTTTGTGAAGCGAGTGGCCTAACTATATTAGAATTGTCTGGATTTTCATGGCCAGTGCTGCCAACTTTGGAACTCGTTTTTCTTTTCGACTCTAGGTACGTCAGTTTCCTGCATTGTTGGTGCTTTCTTGTTTTGTTCATTCTAATATACACAGCTCGTGATCAAATGTGGCGCATTATGACCAACTCCGTCTTTTCCGTATTTTTCGTACTTCTGTTTATTTCTATTCTCTTTTGTTAGATTGTACCACTGATTATACACGTCATATTTTATGTTCTACATGACATATTGACACTGAATATTGCACTCACTTCATATAGTGCTCTTTGCAAAACATGTACTTTTCATTGCAGTTGGCAACACTGTTAACCCCACTGGTGGCCTTCATTTGTTCCCTATTGTGGCAAGTCTCTTTCTATACATCACTTGTCACCATTGTAATTTGCCGTGCCCCCCTTTTTTTTTGCGGAATTTGCACTTTTCCCCCCTTGTCCAACCTTGCTGTTTCCCGAACTTCCACCCCTTATATTTCTTGAACCTATTGCTATGGGCAGCTAATTTTTTGGGAATGAACATCTCTGTTACAGCTCTTCCAATTGGCATAGGTCACATCTTTCACTGCAACTATCATTTTCGGAAGGTTCCCTTGTTAGATAAAATTTGGCGAAACCAAAGACAATACACAGAATCTCATTCGATTTATTAATTTTTTCACAGTTCAAGCGAAAAATTTTGAAATTTTCTGAATGAAAGTTTTCACCCCTCAATTACTTTTTTTCTGAACTGAAAAACACAAAGAAATAGCATAGCATTATACTGTACATACCTTCAATTGACAATGACCAAATATGACACTGTATATGGAAAAATTCCTTACCACAGATATGGAATATTATGCTGTATGCTCTTTAGGTTTCAAACTAATAGTGATATTAATTGACTTTAGTGTCAATCCTTTATCCACATTATAAAGAGGATACAGAGATTATATACATCTATATTCTACCTAAAACTTTCGATGCGGCGTTGATCTTAATTAAACTTGAAGTATGATCTCTTTTAGAGTATAGCTGAGCTCTAATTGTCTGGAATTCTAGATTTTAGAATTCAGATTGACTTTGTCCTCTTTCCTGTATGGTTTGGTTACTGGCTCTTATGCGAACACTAGCCTAATCGGATATATTTGTTTAAAAAAATAATGGAATGGTAACGTTTTCGAGAACGTTAATTGTTACTAATTACATCTTCTTTCGGCGAAATAAGGCTTGTTATTTTTGTGTAACAACGCCTACATTGACTATATTCCTACTCAGCTAATAATTGCTTAAATGAGTGGATCGGGTGAACATAATGGTATGCTTCACGTCTGGTAAAATTCAGTTATTAGGTGGAATAGTTCGGGATTGAACCATCGCACAGTATGTGGGTAGTTTAATTTCGGGAATGTACCTGCAAATGACAAGGAAAGTTCATTTGGTATGTGTTACTGCATTGAATTGCATGAGAATGTTGAATCTTCTTTCCCAGTATGCTGGAGAATATGGCATATCATTACGTATGTTTCCCGAGCGGCTCAAATATACTGCCAGTAGCGTTGACAGTAACTATGTAAATTATAGGGGAACGATCATAAGAACAGAATGGTAGACATTTGCTTTTCAAAACAAATTACCATTTTCAAGATTTTTAAGAGTTTGGTTTCGGATGAAATCATGAAGGAAAAGACGTTAAAATAAAGCAAAAAGATGCTATTTCCCTCAATTTTAGCAATTGTCCTTTCACCTAATTGAAACCGACTTGAGTCTAATGAATGAACTACTTATCTCTCTATAATATTGGATAGAACGCATACTTAGATTTGGAAGGAAAACTCAACCGTTGCTTATTATTAAACATCTCCAAGTTGTTAAATCTAAATGCCTTTATATTGAAGACAAAACGTCTTTATAGATGCTAAAGCTTCCACTGAGGCAAACTTCGTATTTGCTCGGACTGGTAAGAAGTTGCAAATTCGATAACATTCTGATTGCTTTCGAAACTAATCTCAAATTTTTCTTCCGCAAAGCAATTTAATTGTTCCCTAGCCTTGTTTCAATGTTTCACATATTTGTAATCATAGATACATGACAGTTCTGTTTGCAAATCATGAATCTTCTCGGTTTGAAGAAGTTGGATGGTTTCCGGAAATTGCACTAGCGTCGTTTATATCCACAGAAAGCAAGATCTGATTGATATTGTCAAAATTCTTGGACAAAAAGCAGGGATAAGGAAATTTTAAATAAATTGTTTTGAAAGATAAACGTAAAAGAAGAGAAAAGGAGGTCAGGAGCAGGTTAAAGGAATAACGGGCCCAAAAAGTAGGAAATAAGGTGCAGGAAAATTCTCTCTATTACCAACTGGAAGCACGATTTTATACCTGAGTTCTGTCGAAGAGCTGATGTTTGGTCTAAATGAAAAAGATGAGTACCTAAAAATCCTAGCCTTACTCGTAACTTGGGTGTTTATCAGAAAAATATTTATAGGATTTTTGTTTTGTTTTAATAGATAGGTGTGTGATTAACTATTAGATCTGTGATAACTATACTAAATCTAAGGAAAGCATAGACAAGTCAACGGAGTACGGAGAAGACTTCTACAACGTAGTAATTTCGCAATGTTATAACATACGGAATTAACTAGTTCCCAATGGTGAAAATAATAATAAGAAAAAGTTACTTATACTCACACGGTTGGACTCCTCCTCTTAATATATAGACATCTTACCTGTAAATAAAACACAAAAATCAAATTAATTTTATTATCAATATTTGCAATTTTATGACTGTTATATTATTTATTAAGAACAATTGTTTAAAGATGAATCTATAATCACTCCCAACCTTTTATTCTTTACTGTTTTACATAGATTCACCAATGTAATTTCAGATTTTGCATTGGGAGGAGGGTGGAAATATTCCGACATAAGCAGTTTCACGTTGTTAATTACGTTGATTAAGATGTACATTAGGGTGTATCGAAAAAAACTTTTTTTTCGAAATCCGGTTACGGCGAGTGCGGATTTTTGGCCAAATGGCATCAATAAAACGTATAAAAAATCTCAACTCGATCAGACAACTCCTTCTGCTGCCGAGTAGAGCCCAAATATTAGAAAAATCAACAAAAGATTCACTTTTCAACTGATTTTCCAAAAAATATTTTTAAAATATTTCCTATATTTTTCGGTCTTTTAAATAATTGAAATAGCATTGGAAAGGAGAAATAAATACATAAAACAAATTTATTACGGTTATTTCTGTGCACCACAAGCATAAAAACCTAGTTAATTATTTGTAAAAATGCACTGATTCTCTGGCGTATCGTACAATTAAATTTTAATATAAAATTATTGAAGTCTCTTGAATAACGAAGAAAACACTTTAGTGCTAAATTCTAAGAGCAGTAATAGTATAAATAATTTGTTCCCAATGCCGTATGCATCTGCTTATCACACTAGATCACCTGCCGCCCACCTCTCCCCGAACGCCTCTTCTCTTGTACTTGCCCAGCTGAAAGGATCGGTCTTATCAGTCGCCAGTAGTCAACCAACTGGGTCGAACGTGATTGTCGCTGCTTGATTTATTTATTAGTGCTGTAGGAAATTTTAACTAAATAATTTGTTTTCGTGTGAAGTGCAGTATGTAGAAGTGAGAACAGTGTTTCAGTTGTGTTAAGTACTTTTTATTAGGAAGAGAGTGACAGATACGCTGACGTTATGGCATCGACAAGTTTGTTACGGTCTGAGTTAGGAATAGCATTATTGGGACACCCAAGGAATTGGGTAGAACACAGCTACCAACCGTTGAAATGTATTGAGACAATACCTATGGGAGCGAGAAGAAAAAAATGAATATTTCGGGATTCTGGAAAGAGCCTTCAACAAAGGATTTATCTTCTATCGTCGCCAGGAAGATTGTTGAAAATTGAGATTACGCCTCAATCTTGTGGTTCTTTGATCTAGAAGAAAAGGTACCTCTACCATTGGCACTTTTCTTCGTTTTTCCCAGTTGCAGGCAAGAGGATCGAAACACTTACAAAAGGCTATATCAAATGAAATATTTTTGGCAGACTGTTGAAAATCAGCAATTCGTTTCCCAAAAGTTTGGAAACCGGACTTTGCTGAGTTTTGCAAGTCACGGACAATATTATGGTACTTCAATATCATTGCA
Organism: Thermobia domestica; assembly: GCF_964235325.1. Classification (NCBI taxonomy): domain Eukaryota; kingdom Metazoa; phylum Arthropoda; class Insecta; order Zygentoma; family Lepismatidae; genus Thermobia; species Thermobia domestica. The sequence goes on from NC_137465.1 coordinate 119,745,318, forward strand.
ACAATCCTTCTGACACTTAAAATTGCTTCGCCCTGATTGAGGCGTAACCTCAATTTTCTACAATCTTCCTGGCGACGATAGAAGATAAATCCTTTGTTGAAAGCTCTTTCCGGGATCCCGAAATTCTCATTTTTTCTTCTCGCTCCCATAGGTATTGTCTCAATACATTTCAACGGTTGGTAGCTGTGTTCTACCCAATTCCTTGGGTGTCCCAATAATGCTATTCCTAATGTCAGACCGTAACAAACTTGTCGATGTCATAACGTCAGCGTATCTGTCACTCTCTTCCTAATAAAAAGTACTTAACACAACTGAAACACTATTCTCACTTCTACATACTGCACTTCACACGAAAACAAATTATTTAGTTAAAATTTCCTACAGCACTAATAAATAAATCAAGCAGCGACAATCACGTTCGACCCAGTTGGTTGACTACTGGCGACTGATAAGACCGATCCTTTCAGCTGGGCAAGTACAAGAGAAGAGGCGTTCGGCGAGAGGTGGGCGGCAGGTGATCTAGTGTGATAAGCAGATGCATACGGCATTGGGAACAAATTATTTACACTATTACTGCTCTTAGAATTTAGCACTAAAGTGTTTTCTTCATTATTCAAGAGACTTCAATAATTTTATATTAAAATTTAATTGTACGATACGCCAGAAAATCAGTGCATTTTTACAAATAATTAACTAGGTTTTTATGCTTGTGGTGCACAGAAATAACCGTAATAAAATTTGTTTTATGTATTTATTTCTCCTTTCCAATGCTATTTCAATTATTTAAAAGACCGAAAAATATAGGAAATATTTAAAAAATAATTTTCGGAAAATCAGTTGAAAAGTGAATCTTTTGTTGATTTTTCTAATATTTGATCTCTACTCGGCAGCAGAAGGAGTTGTCTGATCGAGTTGAGATTTTTAATACGTTTTATTGATGCCATTTGGCCAAAAATCCGCACTAGCCGTAACCGGATTTCGAAAAAAAGTTTTTTTTCGATACACCCTAATGTACATACATATGAGTGGTTCGGAGGAACAAGATGGTACCATTTTCTAACTTTCGAGTAAACTGGAAAAACAAGTTCAATATTCCGATGCAAATACTGTACAATGCAATAACACATACTAGATAAGCTTCTTCTGCCGTACTGAGGCACAATTCCGAATTTAAACTGCCTACACTGTTCTATGGTCTGATCCCAACCCATTCCTGCTATAACTCAATTTCACCGAAGTGGGGCTTCACTGTTATCAAACTCGGGGAGGTAATTGTCTCCTAAAGCCCAAAATAGTTTAAACTATACTACACGTAAGTGTCGGAAGTTTTATAGAACGGCTTTGTACGACCGTCCGTCCGTCTGTCGACAAGTATCAGAGCGAAAACGAGATATCGTGATGCGGTATCTTGTAATTGATTCAGCGTCGTGATGATATTTCCTCCGATATTCAAACTGGAAGTGTTTCAAATTAGTTATTTCCTATTTCAACGTTTATACCATACAACGAAAACAGTAAAAATAGTGAGAAATGGTTTCTTCCAAACAATCCACCGCCTCAAGGCAACGTACCAGGACTATGCCGAACACTGAAGAAAAACGTAAGTGGTTGAAATTTACTACTAATTCAGTTTCAATACTGATTTTCATATTGAAAAAAGAAAACCTGTAAGAAATATAGAGATGAGGCTTTTCGCAATTGATTCAGCGTCTGAAGAACTGGTTCTATCTTTGATCTTATTAATCTATTGCAACCAGTAGTTGTAGATATACTTCAAATTTGAATATTATATTCTCATAGTTCGGAAGTCTACCGTAGTTTCACATTGTGAAACGAAACTCACTTGTAGCTTTTAAAAAATCATTGTTTACAATTGAAGTATATTATCCCTTTGTCAGAAAATTTGTAGCAACATATGGTTTATATTGAGATGATGATACTCTATACTTTTCGTAGTAGTATAGAATCCCAATAAAATTCCCAATAAAAATTTGCATAAACTCTTCAGTTGCAAGTCAAGTTACTCAGGCTATAAGTACTTAAGAACATTCTACAGAAAAGAGGTTGTTCTGTTATGACACTTTTTAAATTATTATTTATGTACTTTGTGGCGGTGGAAAATCCGATCAGTCGAGTGGTATAAAATAATGGTAGTTCCATGTGTTATTCGCCACATTCTGAACTAATTGGAACTGCTTTCACGTTTTCACATTAAACTATTGTACTTTGTTCAACAGCCCAGAAACCACGATGGGGTGATTACGAAGTTTTTTTTTTTTAACTTTGTAATTAACAACACATTTTAAAAGTCAAAAGAGTACATCGTTGCTTCTGTACAAAACGAATCACATTTTGATACAATATATTATGACATTGAACGAAAGCTTAATTTTAGACTTCCTAAGTATCCTATGCGTAATTATGAGAAGAAGTAATTCAAACCAAATATGTTAATCAATATCTGTTTGCTTTTCTAGTGGCTAGCGCGTGTACCTTTGGTACCGTAGTTCTGTGTTCGATTCCGGGTGGGGAGGCACAAAAATTTAACTTTACAATCACTCATTTCCATTAACCATCCATCGTCTTCAATCTAATTGTGGGACGTTAAAATAAAGAGTTTCTGGGTGTCAACTGATTACTCTAAAATTTACGATATTACTGTAAAATTTATGGTTATAGGCCACTAAAGGGTCGTATTTATGCCCTATTACCATAAGTAATACCGTAAATTTTAGGGTAATCGGTCAGTAAATATGATCGTAATTGTTTACAGTGTACACTGTACAGTTTGAATAGATACAATTTAAAAATCAGTGAAACATTAACGTAAAACATAGGTCAAATTCTTAGAAAAAGGATTTAAAATTATTTTTACTTTTCATTGATGCGAATACGAAAGGATAGATCTAAGATAAAAGAAAAGTGAAACTTAACGGTCTTCACTATAGCGAAATTAAACTACCGCTAATTTTAGAGCTTTTCTGTAATATCGTCTAAACAAATAAAAATATTCGAAAAGCAGAAACGTAGTGAACTAGACAATACTACTTGCGTGTGATGCCTTTAGCATAATTCACTTATCTGCTTTTGGTATGCCGCTATTTACAGAACTCACAAAAAAATGCTGAATCTATCTACAGTTGCAAATCGAAATCAGAAAGATGAGTTGTGATAATGGTATCGTATGCAAAATCGTATTGTCTATTTCACTACGTTTCAGCTTTTCGAATATGTTTATTTGTTTTGAAGATATTACAGAAAAACTCTAAAATTAGCGGTAGTTTAATTTTGCTGTTGTGAAAACCCTTAATATCATACTTCAATCCTTCATTGACTGACGACACACTTCATTGTATCGCGGCATCGCGACACACTCGTTTCATTTATTATTAACAACAGTGGCGTATTTACGATTTTGTTTCGGAGGGGGCTTTGCTAACTTTCGAGGGGGGGGGGCTTTGCCTGAAAATGTGAAAATTAAGCAAGATATTTCATATACTGTACTATAGTAAGTAAGATTTCGGGGGGCTTAAGCTTGGAAGCCCCCCTAAATACACCACTGATTAACAATGATATTCATTTTAATATTGTATGTCTATAGTCATTGTTTCTATAGGTTCTATAGCTGTATGATTATGTACTACTGAGTATTATTGCTGCCACTGGAAGCCTTGATTGCTACAGTCTCTCTTAAAATTGATTTTCTATTAATTATTAAATGGTTTGTAATTTTTTAATTCTAAAATTTCGCAACATACCCTATGGGTCTACGCTATACTATATAAGACTGCACGTTTTCATGGAGGCAACGAGTACCGGTAGATCGTTTTAAAAGTAATTTTAATTTATTTATTTATTATTGAACTAGGACGGATAGTGGAATGTCTAATGTATATACTATGTTTAAGAAATTAACAACTTGCTTCCGAACGATATACATTTTAGCATTACAAAAGTTAGTTTTTCTTGAATTTTCCTAGAAAGTACGCATGGCGATCTACTCTCAAGTATATCCCTTTTTCTAGTTCGATGTCACATATTGTAAGGTTCACTTAAAGTAAGTTTGCAGTAACTGAGATTGTATTTCTTGGAGATTCTTTTTCTTGAAGATTCTCCCGTTTCCTCCCACACTCTCATTCCTTTCATTGATTTATATTTAGAACACGTACTTATGGACACTAAAAAACTGAAAATACACTAAAAAGTTAGAAAACGCACTAAAATGAAGTAATATGCACTTAAGAAACAAATTTAGTTCAGAATCATTTGCTTACTATGTTTACTCTGTGTAGAATGAAGTTGCACAGTTGATCTACACTATTATGAGGTTTTCCAGATTTTCTGGTACCAAACTTTGCCTATTATCTATTAAAATAACTTTAATAAAATCAAAAGTTGTATTAAAATGAAAATAGATTGTATCAATTCTTTCGATTTTTATTTATGTCTTTCTAATTCAACTCTGGAGTGCAAAGAATCAGTAAACATTATCTATATTTAACCCATTTAGAGACTGACGTACCATATAAACACACATCCAATCGTTCCGTTAAGAACGGATCATATGGATGTATTTTATATTATATATCATTATATTATATTTTATATCATTTGCATTGAAGGAACGGATGTAGTTTATAAGGTACATATCCATTTATTAATCAAATAAGTAATTCAATACCCAATTACAAGTTTGGTTGGATTTAGGGTATCAGTTTTGTTGCATCTCTGAAGAATATTGATAATCGTCCCTAAGGGGTTGAAAGGGAAATTAAAATTCCGATTGCCAGTATAATCATCTAATACTAGAAAAGATGATAGTCGAACTCTCGATTAACGTCGTTATTATTATTATTATTATTATTATTAAGTATTCTACCTTTCGGCAGGACCTGGGACTAATGAGTATTTCTTTCAATTTTACATTTCGGCCGGGAAATATTTCTTTTTCATGTTTCTCGATTTTCAGCTTCCTCTTTCAACTCACAATATTTTCTTATATTTTTCAAATC